>NW_004524942.1:681656-688716 GCF_000260255.1 Octodon degus | reverse complement strand
TTGATTCTTTAGTGCAGATGTTATTAATTCAGGGATTTCTTTTTTCATTTCCAATCTGAGGTCTTCTATATCTTTCTGCAGCTGTTTCTTTATTTCAGAATCTGTTGATTCATTGCTTTCAGCTGTGTGATTTCCAATTTTTTCTGTGTTAGTGACCTCTGCACTTGTTACAGATGGGCTTGGGTTCTGAGGTTGCTTTTGTTCTTTCTCGTCATTTTGTGTAGCACTGTCTTCTGACCTTTGTTGTAGATCTTTGCTGTAGTTATAACCTTTGCACTTACTGAAGTTCAGGTGCAGCTCTACAAAGTTTGGACTTATCCAGCTGCGTCTGGCTTGGGTCTGGCTGCTGTGCTCAGCTCCTTCCCACTGCTGCCCTTGAGGTTGAACCTGTTGTGCCCCTGTGTTGAGATGTTCTGTTCCTGGACTAGCTGGTTGGATCTATCCTCTATACTCTCTGCAGGGATTGCAGCTGCAGGATTACACCCCAGGCATGTATGCCAGGCCTGAGCTGTGCCTGGAGAGGGCAAGGTGAATTATGGGGAAGTGGAAGCTCTCCCACACACTCACCGGACCTGGGCTAGGACTGTGTGTGGGGGTTCCCGGAACTCGGCAGAAATTCCTACTCGGCGGGCGGCGTGGGGGAGGTACTTTGGAGTGGTGGGGGTGGCCCAAGGGGGTGGGAGAGGGTCCGGCCCATGCTGCGCCTGGGCTGGGACTTGGTCACAGACAAATTTAAGAAAGTAGATCCTGCTAATAAAGAATAATTATAGCACAGAATTCCATAATTTTATTAATTAATTTAATAATTTATTCATTTATTTTTATGTATTTAGTACAGGGTTTACAGGGTCTCACTACACATATTAGGCTCATAGTGATTCTCCTGTTTTCAGCCTCCTAAGTTATTACAGGTGGGTGCCATCGCACCCAGTCTCAATCACCTTCTCAGTGAACTGCAGGGGCCGGGCTGACATGGCACATCTGGGATAGGACCCCAGCCTCTGCTCTGTACTTAAGCAGGTACTTTAGTCCACTGAGATATCTGGCTTGTGCAAAATTTCATAATTTATTGAAAACCATAAAAGTTATCCTAAGATGGAAGTTTATATCTATGACTGCCTAATTCAGAAAATAGGCACAATAAATTTTAACCTAAAAATCTACTGAGAAGTTGTAGAAAAATTGAAAGCTACCCAAATCTAGACTTATACAAAGAATTAAATTATATTTATAAGAGCAGGAATTAATAAAATTGAGACAAAAATGGTACAAAAATTAATAAACTGAATAGCTTGTTTTTGAAAGAATAAATATATCGACAGATCTCTAACCAATATTACCAATAAAGGAAAAAAAAACTCATACCAATACAATTAGAAATTTAAAAACGAAACTCAAAATTTACATGCTTGAAATCCCAACTATTAATAACTACTCCAAAAACCTAAACTATTATAAACCGAAGAATCCAGAAAAAAATGGGTATATTTTTAGGAAAATATGAATTACCAAAACTGAAGAAACAAGATATAAAAACTCTTAATAATTCAGTAACAGGCAATGAAATTAAGGCAGTGATAAACAACAAACCATACAACTATCAAAAGCCCAGGACTCAATGAATACACCCTTGAATTCTACTAAAACTTCTAGAAGAATTCTATAAGAATTATAGGGACTTTAATGCCAGTGCTTCCCAAACAATTTACTGAAATTGAAAATCACTCACGAGGTCATTCTTGGAAGCTGGCACTAACTTGATACTAAAACCAGACAAAGGAAAATGAAAAACTGCAGTCCAATCTCTGATGAATACATATGCAAAGATCGCCAAAACGAAACGTGGCCAACAGAATGCAATAAATCATTAAAAGTATCATACATCATACTAAGCACACTTCATGCTAAGAAACAAGGGAATTTCAAAATATGCAATCAATAAATAATAATAACATCATGATAATACACTGCACAAACAAAAGCTAAGACAAAAGTCACATGATCATTTCAATTAATTAATGCAAAAAAAAAGCATTTGACAGAATCCAATGCATACTCGTGATAAAAACCCAAGAAAAATTTGTATGGAAGGATGTTATTTCAATCTGATGAAAGCCATTTATCACAAAGCTACTGCCTCCTGCCACCATCATAGTAAGGGAAAAAACTGAAAGATCTTTCTCTAAAGTCATAAACAATATAGAGATGCCTGCAATCACCACTTTTATTCACTAGGATGTTCAAACTTTTAACCACCACAATCAGGTAAGAGAAAGAAATAAAGGAAACATATTTTGGTAACTTAAGAATTCAAACTATCCACTTGATAGGCAGTATTGTCCTTTACTTTGTACCTCCAAGAATTGCAACAAAACATTCCTGGAACTAATAGATTCTGCAGGCAACAGGATACAAACTAACACACAAAAATAAATAGTAGTTTTGTACATCAACAGAAAGCCATCACAAAAGAAATGAGGAAAATAATAACATTCATAGGAGTGTCAAGAGCCAGTTAATACCTAGAAATTATTCTAACAAAGGCAGTGAAGGACCTCTACAATGAAAACTATAATACTGTGAAGATGGAACATCAGAAAATAGAATGCTGTGTCCTGTTCCTGAATAGGCAGAAACAATATTGGTAAATGCCCATATTCTTAGTACAGACATACAGATTGAATGCAATTCTAATCAAGGTACCAACAGCATTCTCCATGGGAGTAGAGAAAACTATCCTAAAATTTATTTAATGCCAGAAGAGACCCAGTGTGGTAGATTGACAACTGGTGGTCAACTTGTTACACCCAGCTGAGCTGAATCAGCATGGTGCCGGGTATAGGAGGCCCACCTGAGGGCTGTTGCCAGCAGGATAAGGGGCAGAACAGAAGAGAGGCTGTTGGGAGCTGGTAGAAGCTGGTGGGAAGCTGTTAGGGAGCTGCTGGTTCTGTGGGGCTGTTTTTCTGGAGGACCTTCTCATTCTGGCTTTCTTATGAACTTGGAAGTTCTCATTGCAAGAGGAGGTCAGGACTTCCTTGTCACTGAGAATGGTTACAGTTCACTTTAGAGGAACCCTGGCCCTCACTTTGAACATTGCTTTCTAGCTCCAGAGGATGTGATGGTGCACAGATTAATCTCCTGGAGAATCTTGTTGCATTGACTTTCCTGATGGCAGTGCAGCTTTCCTCATGGTCAGAGGAGCTCAGGACCTCACTGCTGCTGAGGGTGGCTGTGATACCTTTTGGGGAAGCTCAGGTCCTTACTTTGAGTATCACTTCCTGGCTCCAGTTCAGAGGCTTCAGACTGTTAGCACGGAATCCTCATCCCTGGCATAGACTCTAGCTTCCACCGCTGACCTTTGGGCCTTCGCAGGTCAGATCCATAAAGCAGGCCAGCATGAGACATTGCTGTGGGCTATAGGCCTCCAGTTGGACTTGAGGGAGGCATTGTTATGAGCTCTAGGTTTTCAGTTGGACTCATTCAGGACATTATTGTGGGATCCAGGCCCTCAGCTAGATTCTTTGGTCATTAGTGTGTGGACAGACCCTGCACTCTCTTTTTGTATATGATTCTTTGGATGACTATTATAAATAATCTTATAAAATGTGTCTTGAACTGTATTGTTTCCTCTCACAAAACCCCAAACCATGACACCCAGAACAGCAAAAGTAAACCAGCACAATAAGAGCAAAGCTGGAAGCACCACAATAGCAAATTTGAGGTTTGGCTAAAAAGCCACGGTGTTAAAAACAGCACAGTAGTGGCATGATAACAGACATGTGGATGTAAAACAAAATGAAGGCTACATAAACAACTCCAAGCACCCTGGACCGTCTGATGTTTGACAAGGATGCAAAAAATACACACTAGAGGAGCGAAAGCCTCTTTAACAAATGGAGCTGGACTAACTTGGCTAAACACATCCTGAAAATTGAATCTAAACCTCTATCTCTCATGAAGTAATAAACAACCAAAATGTAAAAATACAATCTGCAGAATGGGTAAACATTATTTCCTGTCTATACTTTGAACAGAGGATTGGTATCCACAATATGAAGAACTAAAAAATGTAGATCCCACAAATAAAAGTCCTAATAAAAATTAGGCAAAAAAAGTGGATACTTCTCAATAGAAATATAGCAAGACAACATATACAGACAAAAAAGATATTCTGTCCTTTAAAGGAATGCAAGTTAAAACAGCACTAATAGTTCAGCTCACTTTAGAAAGAATGGCTATTATCAAGAGATCAACTAACAAATATTAGCAAGCCTATAGGAAAAAAGGCAATCTTCAACATTGTTGGTTGAAATGAAAATTTATAAAACCATTACAGAAATTCCTAAAAATAAAGAAATGTCACTGAGGTCAACTACGTCCTTTCTGTGCATCATCCTGAAAGAATCAAAGGCATCATTGTACAGGGACACAGGGACACATGACTGCAGCAGCACAACTTATAGTAACAAAATCTTCAAAGTGGCTTGTATAACCATCCACTGATGACTGCCTAAATGAAATTATACACAATCCAGCACGACTCAAAGTATGACAAATTTGAGACATTTGTAGGACACTTGATATACCTTATGGCAGTATTAAGTAAACCAAATCAGATACACAATCTTAAGTATCACATGATTTCTCTTACATATAAAACCAAAGTATAAGTAAGTTACAGAACGAATCGAAAATGATAAAAAAATAAAACTTTTGCAAATGGGAATTTGACCAAAAAATGCAGAAAGTGAAGAGGAAGGAAAAGGGGGAAATAAAAATTTAGATAGACTATGTAGGTGTACCAACATCCTGGAATCAAATCTTGCATACTGAAAACATTTCAAAATAATAAAAGTTTCCACACAGTGTTATAGGTATCATATTATGCTGATACATGCATATCTGTGTTGATAGTAGCCCAATTCATAACAGCTAAATATTGGAAGTGGACTGTAAGTCTATTCACAATGAATGGACAAGCCATTGTACAGCAACAAACCAGACAGGACACATATGTGAGTGCATATGTATGTGTAGGTCTACCATGTCCTTTGACTACAAATTAATTGTATTCGACTGTGTATTACTATATACACAATTGCACTTGAGGACCTGGGACGTGCTCAAGCATAAAGAATAATGCCAATATTACAAGAAAACAGTGACACTATTTTCAAGTGAATTGAGTTCTGAGAAGTTAGCTAGTACAATTCTATACACCTTCCTTAGATATTTTGGAAAAGGGCCATACAGTATAAATAAAATATGTGATGTTATTCATTGAAGCTTTAGAACATATAAAGTAAATTTTAGTGAAGAATAAATACAAAGGCAACTGTGGTACTCACTGTATTTAATTTTACCATTAAGATATCTTCTTTGTCTGATTACCAGTCCATTACATTTAAATGAAGCTTCCTTAGGTCTGTGGAGTGTCACCCTGTTCTTCATTAGGCTCTATTTGGCATGGCAAGAGTCCTGACAGCAGAAATGAATTGTTGTATTAGAGTATGTATTTGCATTCCTCTCAGGACAGAATGCACTCAATGTAAAATTCATTTCAATGTGATTCAGTGGAGCTTCAGTAAATCTAAACAAAATTCAAGCTAATGCTCCAAATTTGGCAGCTGAAATTTATGAAATCTTGGTAGACTTTGGACAGCAGAAGGCAATTGCTTGCTGTGTGCTGAAACATTATATGCTACATTCGTTAATTAGAAAGGTTCTTTTGTGCTGAAGGATAGAAAAATAGCTGCTCACAAAGTAAAGGCTACATGTGTATTGCACGTGCACAATGAATAAGGACATTAACTCATTAAGTTTGCTCTAAGAAACAGGTTGCCCATAATAGGTGCTTAGTTCAGTCTTACAGTGGAAGGAAAGACACTTGAAGCTCTCCAGATAAGTTCTGTAGGAATCAATTCAATTATATGATTTCATAGAGAAAATGGAAGCTGAATAACCTCAACTGCAAAACCCCATCTGCTAATATCAACTCAATTTACCACTCACTGCATTCACAGCTTAGCATTTAACTCAGAGCCATCAAATAGTCAGCCAAGGAGAAGTCTGGCAACCATCCAAAGCACTTAGGAAGCAGCCTTGTTAGAAATGTTAAGACATGACCAAGAGAAATAGGCCAGCTAGTGTACAGTGCACAACCTAAGGCAATTAAATACTATGCATGTTGTGTATGGACAAATATATGGGCACACTGGGGGTATAGTTAAGAATATTTTAGCATTTTTAACAAAATCTCACCTAAATCTTGGAAAAGCATCTTCTGCAATATCCATGAAATGAAACAAATTACAATGACAAGGAAAAATGAAGAAAGTAAAACGTCAGGAATTAATTCAAAATATGATAACCTTCACTAGCCTCCTTTTCATCTGAGTGCTTTTCATAGGACTTCAGGCAGTCTTTTTTTTCCATAAATTTATTGAGAAACAAATCACAATGAGACAGTTTCAAACCAAATTGGTAGGACAGTTTCAATAATCAACAAATTGTATACATTGTTCCTAGTGGTTAATTGCTGTACAAGATGCAGAATGATATCTTACTTACAAACACCATTAGAACAAATCCCTCTGTTCATTAAGAGAATGTAACTGTATATCGATCCTAGCCATTTGAATACACAGATACAAAATGGACATTCATCTGCATCCCCTTTTTGTTAAGTTCTGTTATTTGAATATTATAGGTGTGTAAACTCAGCAAAATATTCTAAAGGAGTCCAATAGCCCATAATAGTATTGGGTCTTCTGCTTGACTGGCAATGTTGAAATTGTTGACCTGAGTCCCCTATAGCTCAACATAACAGCATGACTTTACTTCTTATATTTAGTTTTTATACTTTTCGGCTGGATGGTTAAGACCAAGGTAAAGCAGGACCTGTGCAACAAGAGTTGTAGCTTTTGGGTCTGAGAAGGTCAGTGAAATCCCCTCAGGATTTATGCTGAGATCCTGTACCTCAAATTGTAGAACTTTTCTCAGTGTTAGCCATGTGGGTGAGTCACGGCCATTGCTTGGCCAGTGTGCTCTCTGTGAAAAC
>NW_004524942.1:680953-681556 GCF_000260255.1 Octodon degus | reverse complement strand
CTTTTACATATAACTGTATGGCTTGCCATTGTCATGTTTCCTAGCTCCTCCTTTCCCTCTCTTGATTGAGAGTCCTTGAGATCCTGCTTTCCTCTTGCTTGTATTATATCTTTCTATTTGTATTTCTTCTTTCGACTTCTTATTCTAAGGACACTATACGATATTTACACATGTGTGTCTGGTTCATTTCACTTATGAGTATATGTTCAAGTGGCATCCACTTCAATATAAAGTTTATCATTGCAGTTTATCATTCTTAATAGCTGAATAATACTCCATTGTGTAAAAATACCACACTTTCTCAACCATTCGTCAGGTGATGGGCATCTTGGTTGTTTCCAAGATTTGGCTATCACAAATTGTGCTGCTATAAACATAGGCACCCATATATCGCTATGATGGGATGTTTTCAGATCCTCTGGGAAAATTCCCAGTAGAGGAATAGCTGGTTTAAAGGGAATTTCCAGACAAAATTTTCTAAGGAGTCTCCGTACTGATTTCCATAAGAGATGCACCAGTCTACACTCCCACCAGCAGTGGAGAAGGGTTCCTTTTTCCCCACAGCCTCTCCAACATTTGTTGTTGGGTGATTTCTTTATGATA
>NW_004524942.1:671030-680853 GCF_000260255.1 Octodon degus | reverse complement strand
TCATCGATCACTTTCCTCTTTGGCCCCATAATCTCCTTGATCAGAAAATTTGGGTCACTACTGAGTTACATGACGTTACAGTACAAGTTCTCATATGTCCTGAGTCTTAATTGACCTTAGAAGGGATGCAGATGAATGTCCATTTTGTATCTGTGTATTCAAATGGCTAGGATCGATATACAGTTATATTCTCTTAATGAACAGAGGGATTTGTTCTAATGGTGTTTGTAAGTAAGATATCATGTCTGCATTCCTTGCAGCCCTCCTTTTCATCTAATTTTGGTCTGCAAAGTTAGGTTGTTAACCATCCAGAAGACAAGCTTATTGTTATTACCATACAACTTAGACTGTTAAGCTTAACCTCACTATCTGTCTGCACATCAAACATCTTAGGCATAATATGGAATAGATATTTTTCATCACAGCCTTCCTAAACATGGAACTGGAGCTCAAGGCTCCAGCCGCAGGCCCCAGTGCTCTCTAACTCACCTGGAACTTATTGTTTTTGAAGGCGAAGTTTAAAAACACAAGGGATAGTTTCACATCCATTCAAAAGATTCTGCTTTGTTTCTGAGATATTTCGATTCAACTAGAAACCTCTCTTATAGTGCGCTAGTAGTGCCATTTGTAAAGTCTTTTTAGGATTTCTACCTCAGTTACATTGTCAAGCCAAGCTGTGTTTTGCCATTGAACACAAGCTACAATCAGCAATATGGTAAGTCACAAATACTTTTAATAATTCTCCAACTGGCTTTACTATATTTGCTAAGGCTCCACTATTAGCAATATCCCTTCCACCTAGATGATAGATACCATAAATTCAACTAACTTCTCAAGGTCAAATCTACCCCTTTTCACTTGAGTTTTAAATTACCTAATTAAATCCCCACCAAGAGCTTATTTTTGAAGATGTATTTTGAGGAGCAAATTTCATTTGTCTTATGCTTCTCAGTGTACCTGAACAATGTATTATATTCTAAGGTTTAAATAGCTAATAAATAACACAGGTTCACAGCAAAAGACAAATGAGGCAAGTGGAAAGCAAAGTATCACTTTATTATTCACAAAACTGACATTTTAATATACAGCAAATATCTGTCCATCAAAGACTCACTAAGATTACGCTTGTTGAGGCAGTTTATTTAGTCACTGACATTGCCAGCAGAGAGTAATTATAAACTTCTCTATTAGTGAAAAGTTGGAAATATGACAAATATTCAACAAAATAGAATTTTCATGCAAATGTTGGACATATTTTTCAGCAGTTTGGGGGAATGAGGCAAATATTATGAGTGTGTGTGAATGCATATATGTACATTAGTATCTAATAATTTATCCTTTGAGTTTTCAATGTCATAAAATGCATTGAGAGTTCCTTTCATGTCACTTCCTATAGCATATCTCTAAATTTTCACATTTGCTATCTACTTATATCTCTAGATTTTCCTTTACCAAGTTTCTCTGGAACAGCAGCAATGTCAACATCTCTTACAAAGCTATTTATTCTTTAGTCCCACTTATATTTTACTTGGATTATGAAGTTATTTTCACTAAATAATAAAAGCCTTTCCCATAATATGTGTTATTCAAAGTATACATAAAGTAACTTTATACTGCCATCGTATAAAAATTGCATCAAGTTTGATGTTTAAACAGTACAATAACTCTACAAATTAGAAGTCTGGCACAAATCTCTCTGGATTAAAATCAAAGTACTTGCCAGGCTAGGTTCTTTTCAAGTACTATAGAGGGCGATCTGTTCCCTTTATTTATATGCCTGATGTTATCAATAGTCTCAATTTATAACTCTATTCACAGCCAGTGATAGTGTCTCTCTCTCTGACTATTCTTCCAATCTTATGTCTGTCTCTCCCCTCTGGGCAAAGGTATCTAGTTTTAAGGAACTATGTGATAAAATTCTACCCATAATTATATCTGTGTTTAACCTTAAAATTTGTTATTAGTACATTTCTGCAGGATGCAATGATTCAATTCTTGTGCAGAGTCATACTCATACAAATCCCATGTTAATTCTCTTTGTATTCTGTTCCACCTTCATGTCTTCCTTTTATGCAAAGCCTGTGGTTATATCCAGTCCAGTTAGATAACCACACCACACCTTCCATTTCAAGGTCATTCATTTAATTGATTTTGCAAAGTTCCTTTTGCTATATCAGCTAACATATTTTGACAGATTTTAGAAACTAGGACACTGAAATTTTGTGGGACCACTATTTTGCCTACAAGAAATAGATTCTCCAATTTGATCAGAAGGAGATTTTGTTTTAAGATGATTAAAGATGTCAAAGAGACCTGACCAAGATTGTTTTTTATTCATCATTTTGTAGTATGCTCTCTGCCATAACTTCATGGAGGCCTAGATTTCTTCCTAACATTTCCTTG
Organism: Octodon degus; assembly: GCF_000260255.1. Lineage (NCBI taxonomy): Eukaryota > Metazoa > Chordata > Mammalia > Rodentia > Octodontidae > Octodon > Octodon degus. The sequence continues at coordinate 678,450 of NW_004524942.1, read as the reverse complement.
AGTTTCCCATTTTCAAACGCTCTACTCATAACTAATTTCATGTCCAGCATTTCCACTTTCATTCCTCATTACACTTTTGTCCTTGTTGGACAGTTGTATCTCTTGAGAGTATATTTTTTTAAAGCTTGTGTCACAGAGGTTTGCCACTAAGAGACAAGAAAGTAACTGTGTACTCTTCCAGCTGCATGTATGGTGATGAGTAACTGACAAAATGTTGAATGAAGGGCAAGCTTCTCGACTGCGATAACAATTCCCTTTTCCTCACATACTGGTTTACTGTCATTTCTATATATAATCTGTTACAACAGTTTATTTCTTCACCATCAGTTGCTAAGAACATAGTCCAGATGTTCCTTAAAATTCTCCCAAGGCCAAGTTTTTATAGTTTTTTGACAAAAATAAAAGTTTTTATTTGCATTGCAAGAGTTAATAACAGACTCTTTTCAGATACAAAGATTACTTAGGCAATGCAGTGCCAAAAAATTGTGTTTTTATTTAACATAAAAGGAACAATTATCAGTAGTGCTTGTTTAAAAATAGATGGCATATTTGCATTCTTTGGTATTAACTGTAGCTCTCACAATAGAAATGAAAAATATGAAGCTGTCTAACTCAAATATTAGAAGTAAAAATAATAATCAAAGAACATGGCATTCATAAAATTCTTTCTGCCCACATCAGGTACAAATCACCGTTTGTCACATACTTTACTTTGTAATCCTTTTCATGCGGATGTGAAACAGAAGTTCATGTTTTCTTATAATTGAGTTTAAATATGGAGTAATATTTTTTCAGATGTTCACAAGACTGAGAAGTTGGACCTGTGTGGACAACTGTACTGTGCATTTCTGCTGGTCTGTGGAAAGAAGCAGTTAATGCTTTAATTTGTTTTGTCTCTTTTTTTAATTGTTTCTCCTTTTTATCTTCTTAATTTCTTGTAAACTTATTTCTTTATTTTCTTCTTTGATTTTACATGTATATATCCTGTAATATGAATGATATGAAGACAACACTATACATTACAACAAATACAGTGAAAGTCATATTACTTTGTGTGAAAATCTGTATCACTTGCAATGTTTTCTGCTTTAATTCTAATTTATATTCTCTTTTAAAAATAAAATGAAATGAAAAAGCTGCTTTTCTTATAGAAAAAATAAGAAAGAAAAGAAACTCATGGATAGGAAGGGATGAGTTTTAAAAACATTTTCGGTATGCTGAGAGAGTAACTGTCCTACGGCCTTTACCCTCTTTCGTTTATGTGAGGAAAGCAATTTTACCTCCACACGTAGGCAGAACAACAACAAAAATAAACTTTTGGAGAACTGTTAGATTCTCTTCTACCTCATTTTCTCCCATGTCCATGGGTAGGACAGATATAATATAATGGACTGGAGAATTAATGGAGGGAGCTGAAGAACATTTGGCCCCTTCTGCTTCGCCTTTTAAATGCAAAGTGTCCCGGTATTCTCTGTTCCCCATTCCCTAACACTTGCCTCAAGGTCTTCTGCAGTAACTGCCTAACACAAAGGTGGTTACAAAGAAATTAGTGTGTCTACTGATGAAAACGTTATGTTCTCAACCTCCTCTCATATTTATGAGCTGGCATTAGATTTCTACTATTGCAATGTCATATTTCTAAGTGATTCTATTTTAAGACAGAAGAAAAGGGTTACTTGTTTGCTCCATGGATCTTCAGCATCAATATCCTCAAAGTATTAAATGAAGGTTGATGAGTTATTCTTAGGAAAAAGCTTACTTAATATTTTCAGGCTAAAAATTTTTAAAAAGAAATTGTTTTCTAGATATCTAGGCTTCAAATATATTTCGAATATTTTTAGGAGAAAATATACCTGCTCCCTTTGACTTCTAATTTTGTGAAAAAGTATGCTCAATAAGCATGAGGGCATTTGATGTGAGTGAATAAAATGAAAAAAAAAGATACATGAAAAAGAAAAATAAATTGCATTAAAATATTTGAACAATTTAAAAAATATTATTTCAAGGATACATTCTTTTGGTGCATTCAAGTAATACAATTTTCTTTCTATTTTTATTAACTTTATTGAGAAACAAATAGCAATGAGACAGTTTCAAAACAGGTTAGTAGGACCGTTACAGTAATTAATACATTTCATATTGTTGTCTTCATAATAGTTATTCATAGTACAAGACGCAGACATGACACCCTGTCCAAACACTATTAGTACAAATCTTTCTTCTCATTGAATTAAGAGAAAGTAGTTGTATATTTATTCTAACTATTTTGTATATACAGATACAAAATAGTCCTTCATTTGTATCCCCTTTTTTTGTTTAGTTTTGTCAGAGATGGGTATTCCATTGCCATTTAAATATTGTAGGTGTATGAATTCAGCAAATAACCCACAACAGTAGTGGGTTATTTGTAGGAATGGATATGTCAGAAGTTGTTGACTTGAGCCTTTTACAGCTCAACATATTAATATGGCTTTACCTTTTATATCTTGTTTTTATACTTTTCGAATGGATGGTTAAGACCAAGATAAAGCAAGACCTATGTAATAAAAAGTGTAACTTTTGTATCTGACAAGGTCAGTCAAATCCCCTCAGGATTTACCCTGAAGACCTGTATCGCAGTTTGTACATCCTTTGTTGGTGTCAGCCATGTGGATGAGTCACCGCCATTGCTTGACCAATTTGCTCTCTTAAAAGCCTGAGAGAATGTTTTCTTTCCATGTGACTCTCCTTAGGCACACTCTATATCATCAATCACTTTCCTCTGTGGCCCCATAATCTCCTTTCTAATATTTGTTATATTCTGTTCTAGTTTTTGTGTCATCATCCTTTAATGCATTCACTCATTTTTCCTCTTTTACCCTAAATTATAATTTTATATTTTAAAGCCAAATGGATGTATTTATACCTTAGGAGACACAATGACAAACTTTCAAAACTACAAATCCTGTACAACTATTGATAATACATACAAATAATGTCATGTGAGTAATTTTTTAGTAAACTGAATGCTGCCTAAACTTGTTAGGGATACTAACACATACTTATTTTTACATGAGTGAGATAATGTGAAATTATGTATTAATTATACAGAACAAAGCTGTTTTTTTGTTTAAAATGTTTGTTTTTAAATTTTTTTAGCTTAATAAGAACTCTCAGTATCTTTTATTTGGTTATTCCTTTCTACCAACATCCCAAGCCTAGAACAGGCTTGGAGGGTAACAACATACATCCCAGTCTGTGCTCACCTAGCCCTTCAGGAAAGTAGGAAGGTGGCTACATTTAGAGCAGGTAGGAAAAAATGGACTCTGACATGCAGCTTGTTTTGTTAGAGGTTCACAAATATTTTCCAGGGTGAAATTTAAAAAGATATTCAGTTGTTCATTTTGACATTTTAAAAGAAATAGTACCTTGGATGTGAACATTAGTTAAATGTAAATACCCTTCCCCAAGCAGAGTTATTTAGGAAAATATAAAAATACACATTTTGTAGAAAGTATCAAATTCCTATGAAATGTTCTGTACTTTAATTATTATCCCAATGAGGATATTAAAGATGGCTTTTAGGTGTGTGGGGGAGAGGGCTCAGTATTGCACAAATAATTTTACAGTCTCTATTTTGTGAGATAGTATTTTTTTTGGTCATACCAAGGATTGAACTCAGGACCTTGTGCTTGCCAGGCAAGCACTTATTCCACAGAGCTATCTCCCCGGCCTATTTTGTGAGACATTTTGATTAATGTGTATAATCTCAAAGGTCTTCTGTTAACCAGATAGGTAATAGCTGACCATTTAACCAACTTAGAGTTAGTTTGAATGGTATAAAATCATAATGCCTTCCTGTTTTTCTAGCGATGAGGTGGTTTTATAATAAATGCATATTCTAAATTATTCTGTTCATAATATAAAAATGCATACTGCCTGATCTGACACAAATAGCTATGCATGACTCTGTAATGATAAAAGGTAAGTCCTGAAGCATTTAAATGATTTGCTATGTTCATTTAAACATGGTATTCAGTATCATCCATACAAAATTACTTTATCTGCTCCTGAGAATAACAATGATATCATATTTTAGTGTGATTTTATGCAACCTAGTTGCTAATTTTTCTGTTTAAAATAACATTCAGATGGTTGCTTCAACTATCATAATGTCATAATTCTGTGGGATTACCTCTTTGCTACAGGAAAGTACTTCTGTCTTGTCCTCACCCTCACAGTGAATACTCTTACAGCAACCACCCTTTAAAAAAATCATCTTTTTGTTTGTGATGGTGTCTGATAAGAGAGCATCCATCTCAGTCTCTGCCAACTGAATGATTAAGCCAACAATCTCACCATGTGATAAACTTCACTTTTCACATCTGGTTCATGCCTATTTTTCTTAAATTTCCTGTTCTCTTTTGCACATACAAGTGCTCATGGAGCAGCTACACAGTACACTTCAGAGGTAATGCAAAAGCATTGATGCTCCTGCTCAATAGTCTTTAAATATGTGGATGATCATATTTAGTTTACTGTTAGATTAAATTTGAAAGAAATATAAAGAAGGATGCTATAATATTTTATTATAATTTGTATTTTGGCATACTATCAGAGGGTTAGAGTTCTTGCAGGGTATTAAAAGACGCTATACGTTAAATTTTATTTCCCTTTACGTATTTGGTACAGGGTCTCATTACACAACTCGGACCCATAGTGATCTTCCTGTTTTCAGCCTCCCCAGCTCTGGGACTATAGACGTGAGCCACCACGCCCAGACTCAGTCGCCTGCTCAGTGCACCCCAGGGGCTAGGAGAGAGCAGCATCCAGGATGGGGGATTGAACTCTGGTCCCTGCACTTACCAAAGCAGGCACTTAGTCCACTGAGCTATCTCACTTGTCTACTAATGTTTTAAGAAAGTTTAAAATCATTATCTTTTTTTAAAAAATTAAGAAAGACAAAATGTTTGATATGGATTTAGTTTAAGTGAGTTAGTATGGTCTAGGGGCTGGCCTGAGAGCTCCGCAGACTAAAGCGCCTGCTCAGGCAGAGCACAGTGACCTGGATTCGATACTCTGCATGGTGTGCTTGCCTCTGTCCCTGGGGTGCCCTGAGATAGTGATTGAGACTGGGTGTGGTGGCACATGCTTATAATCCCAACACTTGTGAGGCTGAAAACAGGAGAATCACTATGAATCTTATCTACCATGTAGACCTTGCAGACCCTGTACCAAATACATTAAAAATTGTTAGTATGGTCTATCAGCCTTAATAAGCCATTAGTTAAGGAAAATATGATTGTTTACTAATTTGTATGAAGTATGGCTTACAATTCAGGAACCAGGGCATATTATAATCAAGGAAATGGTGAAGCAAGTTTCTCTGAAATTGTTATCTTTTAAAATCAAGCAAAAAATTTAAAAAAATAGGGAGGCGCTGCATGAATGTTGGGGAGCAGTGACTGTGATTGAGAGGCCTGCAGAATCTTGGGTAGTGCTCACACAGGAAAAAGAACTTGATAACTCTTGATTTTTAAAAAAAAGAGCATAGTGAGATTTGTGGTATTTTTAACTTGCCCAATTCAATCTCTCACTTTCCAAGTCAGTGGCAGAACTTAAAATAACAGCTCTTATTTTTAACAGCAGATGAGCACACTGGACATATTTCACAATGAAGTATAATTGTTCTGACATATATTGTGGCCTTTGGTAAGACTTGGCTCAATAGTCTTACCTCTATTTTATGTGACTCAAAGCTTGCCCAATGTGACTCAAACCTGCTACCCAAAAGAAAGTTGAAAAATTTTTATAGTTTAATATATCATTTTTTTGGTGAAATAATTTTGGGTTTGAAAGTATAAGGCTTATTCCTGACACCCTCCTAGAAAGAAAGAAAGAAAGAAAGAAAGAAAGAAAGAAAGAAAGAAAGAAAGAAAGAAAGAGAAAGAAACTTAATATGAAGAACTGAATACAGAGAGTTCCACAAAAGATTCAAGCATACCACACAATTAAAAAATTGAGCAGAGATTAGCTGAAAGTGTTCAGTCTTATGGACAAAAGGAAACAATAATGAAGAAAAACAACCAAAATTTCAGGGCTCTGTGTACCAAATTACAGATATTGAAAACCCCAGAAAGAGAACACAAAAGAAAAAAGAAAAATATGTGAATGCATAAAGGCTTAGAAAAATCCCTAAGTTTGTTGAAAAATAAACTATAGATCACATCAATACAGTTCAGTGTACTCTAAGTAGAATAAACACAAAGACGTCCACAACTAACTGCATCATAATCAATCTATCAAAAGCCAAAGAAAGAATCTTGAGAACAATGTGAAATAAATAAATAATAATACACAAGATCCTTGAAAACAATAACAAATAGTTTCACATCAGAAAAATAGCGTGGTAGTGAAGTGACATTTTAAATTTTGATAGGAAAAAAATGACATCTTAACTGAGCATTCTGTTAATTAGATAGCACATTCTCATGCACAGAATAATATATTATCTCTTTTTTTCTTGCACTTTCAGTTACCTCTATTCATGTTCAATCTGAAAATATTAAGTGCAATTCTTTTATAAATAAATAGTTTATATGCAACTCTTGTTCAGTCATCACCACCCTGTTTACTTTGCAGTGGTTCCAAAGTGCATGTCTGAAAAGGCTGAAATTGGCTAGCTCACATGACAGCTGAAAGGGGTCTATCAGGAATATCTTGCTTAGATTTCCATGGAAGGAAGAAACTATTGGGGATGAAGTAAGAGAAACTGCAGATACTGTATTTAAGGAGAGGAATAAAATTCAGTCTGAACACCTCAAAATTCAAGGCAGTAATGATTGAACTCTAGGCAAAAAGAGTAGAAGTGAAACAGCTATGAAATTATGCCATAGAGCAAACCCAGGAAACATAGCTTCCTTCTATAGGATAAAATGGCACTGGATAAAAAAATTACATTTTATTGCCATTTAAATATTGTAGGTGTGTTAATTCGGAAAATAATCCAACATAGTGCAGTAGTCCATAATAGTAGTGGGTTATCCAAAGGTCTGGCAATGTCAGAAGTTGTTGACTTGAACCTTTCACAGCTCAGCATATTAATATGGCTATACTTTTTATACCTCGACCAAGATAAAGCAAGACCTATAAAACAAGAAATGTAACTTCTGTATCTGCCAAGGTTAGTCAAATCCCCTCAGGATTTACCCTGAAACCCTGTGCCACAGTTTGTAGATCCTTTATCGGTGTCAGCTATGTGGATGAGTCACGACTATTGCTTGACCAATATGCTCTCTGTGAAAGCCTGAGAGAATGTTTTCTCTCCATGTGACTCTCTGTAGGCACACTCTACATCATCAGTCACTTTCCTCTGTGGCCCCATAATCTCCTTGATCAGAAAATTTGGGAAGCCACTGAGTTACAGGATGTTATAGTACAG
>NW_004524942.1:669145-670277 GCF_000260255.1 Octodon degus | reverse complement strand
CTTAAGAGAAATAGAAATTTTAAAACAATCAAAATAAATAATTTTGAGAAAAAAGATCAAATACTAAAGCTTAAAGTTTAATTATAATATGAGTCTTTGAAAAAGAAAACAAAGCAAGGAAGCAGATGTAAATATTAAATATCATAATTAAAATGAAAACTTTCCTAAGCAAAATTTTAAAGTGTTTCGAAACTATGCATTAAAAATAACACTGATAAAAAATTACTGATATATGAAGAGCATTGATTTACAATGAACTGAAAGCAAAATATATTCAAAACCAGTACTGAACCTTAAAGGAAAGAACATTTGTCCTCTGACACTCAGGAAAAAATGGTGAGTTATATGAAAAATTAAAATTGGATGATCATAAAACTTTTCAACAGAAATGTTTATATCAGCAAAAAATAAATATGACATACTTAAGAAAGTGAAAGAAAATGCAATCTAAGGGTTTTATAACCAGGAAAATGACTTTTAAGTTTAAGACCACAGGTGAACTGTTATGTACATGAAAGAACCTGGCACCTTTTGATTTTGTGAATATTCCCTAAGGAATATACTAGAGACATGAACATAAGGATTGGTGAAAAGCATGAAAGAGATAGCTTTTGCAAAACTGAGATTAAGAGTGGAAAATAGTGTAGGAATAAAGATGAGCTCTATTATGCACTGGCTCCACACTTCAGCACTGAAAGTATACTTCAGCTACATTTCAAACAGCTGAAATGATAGGGACAGAAAAATATCATGTCCTTACAAAAAAAGTAATGGAGGGACTGCCCCCTCAAACATAGTGGCAGTACTAAATAGTGACAGTGATGTGAGTTATTGTGATGCATGAATGAGGAAAGATATTTTGAGAATGATGGCAATTCATATATTCACTAAATGATTTTTTCACTTGCTTCGCATTCAATAAGCACTTATTCAACTACAGTTGTCAGGATTGTGCTGTACTAACTTATGTCTTTATACTGAAATATAATGACATAAACATTGGTGCGTAAAATATAAAGAAGTTTACACCTTTGAACTCGAAATGGAACATCGCAATTGCACAAAAGTGATACCACTTTAAATGACATTAATGAAGTTTTCTTTAATTTAGTGGGGTGGTGGCTTTGTTTCT
>NW_004524942.1:657517-668185 GCF_000260255.1 Octodon degus | reverse complement strand
AGTACATTAGATTAGTGAAATGTATGTATAAAATGTATCAATATTTTGAACAGTAAGATAAAGCCAAAAGGTAAGGAACATAAAGGTTAGGTTTCCCAAGTCAGCGCAGAGGTATTTGTGAAAGACTGGTATTAGAATGGACATAAGAAATGATAGAGAATAAGGAGGCATCAAGCAGGTGGGACATAAATGTGAAGACACAGGGTCTATCATGCTCAAAGAGCAGCAAAGAGGCTCGCAGAGCAGAAGGTGGTGACAGGACTGGGACACAAGGACACAGAGGTAATGTAGTCGGCTACCCACGGCCCTTGTGAGTATAGACTTTGACGGCAATGCTGAGTGAGGTCAGCCAAAAGGTGATGCCGAGGACAAGAGCAATGTGATTCAGCTTCTGCTTTAGTGGGATCCTTGTCTTTGCTGCACAAGTGACAGACTGTGGAAAGTGTCAAAACATGAAGACCAGAGACTCAGCTATTGGGAAAGATACTTGCAGCAGCACCATCATAGTAGCAGGGAGGTGACCATTCTACAGCTGCACAGTGCTGAGATGCAGATTCACTAGGAAACTAGGAAAGCATTAGTTTTAGGGATTCTGTCTAGTATAAGCTTTTTCTAAAGGAGTTGGTACCATGAAATTAGGATCTGTTATTACTCTGAGCCATGAGACACAAGTACGTAAGAATGGATTGGACAAGGTGAAGGGTCAAGGAGAACTAAAATTTGATGCAGAAGTTAGAATGGAGAAAGTTTTTCCAAATATGAGATATATAAATTTTTAAGTACAAAATTTTGATTTAATTAACATCTAGCGAAAGCAGAAGTATCTTCCTATCAGGAAAGCATTTGGTAATACTCCATGGAAAATTATAAATGCAGTTTAGTTGATAACAATCTTTAATGGGATGAGCAGTAAACAAAATATATCCTAATTTTCACATTTGTAGACAGAGATTTATAGCATTATTAAACATTGCAAGTAGAACTCTTTTAGAAGTTACATATTTTATACACCTTAAAGGAATAGTATTGTCCATAGAAATAATATAAAATTAATGTTGCTCTTTTAGACAAATTGGTTAATGAATGTCATTTATTTAAAAAGTACCCAAAAGTATTCCTACACGAAAGTTAAAATGCACAAAATTTAAATATCATACATAAAGGAGTAATTATGAAAATTATTTCAAATTCTAGAGATTATTCTAGAAGTTAGTTAATCTAACAGACATAATATTCTTATAGCATTTCTGAAATTAATGAGATAAAAATTCACAAATTTTATTTTCAAGACAAAAATAATTTGAGGCCAGCCAAATAGCTCAGTGGATTAAAGCACTTGCTTATGCAGACGCAGGGGCCAGGAGTTTGATCACCAGGCCTTCCGTGCCAGCCCCACCCACAGGGCCTGATGAGACAGCGATTGAGACTGGGTGTCATGGCACATGTTTGTAATCTCAGAATTTGGGAGGCTGTAAACAGGAGGAGCACTATGAGTCTGATCTATACAGTGAGACCCTGTACACCCTGTCCTAATACAAAATAAATAAATAAATAAATAAATAAATAAATAGAAATAAAAAAGTAAAAATAATTTGACAAGAGGAGCCCTGTGGCCAATCCCTGAGGGAGTTCAGCCCAGGAGTTGCCTGTGGAGTTCTGAAGAGTAGACACAGGAAGAGAGTGTGAGGCCTGTGGCTAGACATGGTGACCTTAGGTGTATTGCTAGGCTCAGTGGGGCCCAGATTGCAGCCTAGATCAACAGGAGAATCCTCATGGCACTGAGGGGGCTTGGGGCAACAGAGGTGAAGTAGTCTGCTTGGAAGATGTCAGGTGCATGAAATGGAGGTACCCAGACAAAATTGAGGGGAACAAGTTCATCTACAAATTCCCAATTTATGATCTATTTGTTACATAGCTATAATATTGGTTCTTATACTCTAAAGTACAAACCAATTTTCTGATCAAGAAGATTATGGGGTCAAAGAGGAAAGTGATCAATGATGTAGAGTGTGCCTCAGGAGAGTCACATGGAGAGAAAACACTCTCTCAGGCTTTCACAGAGAGCACACTGGCCAAGCAATGGCCGTGACTCATGCACATGGCTGACACTGAAAAAGGTTCTTCAATCTGAGGTACAGGATCTCAGGATAAATCCTGAGGGGATTTTACTGACCTTCTCAGACCCAAAAGCTACAACTCTTGTTGCATAGTCCTGCTTTACCTTGGTCTTAACCATCCAGTAGAAAAGTATGAAGATGAAATATAGGAAGTAAAGCCATGCTGTTATGTTGAGCTTTGGGGGACTCAGGTCAACAATTTCTGACATTGCCAGTTAAACAGAAGACCCAATGCTATTATGGGCTACTGGACTCTATTAGAATATTTTGCTGAGTTTACACACCTATAATATTCAAATAACGGAACTTCACAAAAAAAGGGTATACAGATGAATGTCCATTTTGTATCTGTGTATTCAAAGTGGTTAGGATAGATATATATAGTTACATTCTCTTAATGAATTGAATGATTTGTTCTAATGGTATATGTAAATAGGATCTCAAGTCTGCATCTTGCATAGCAATTAACCACTAAGAAGAATGTATGCAGTATCTTAATTACTGAAACTGTCCTAGCTATTTGATTTGAAACTGTCTCATTGTTATTTGTTTATCAATAAAATTATGAAAAAAATAAAAAGAAAAATAAAAAAAGAAGAAATAAATAAAATAAAGTACAAACCCACTAATTACAAAAGTTTGTAAATTTCTAAATTTCACTAGCTGTTATTAGTATTGGTAATTGTACTACTCTAAATAGGATGTTATATCTACCTTAACCATGAATTATGCCTGGGGTAATAATACTGAGAGGTGCTTGGGTAATAACCTCCCCAAAGCCCTATAGCAAAGAATGGAGGATAATGCTAAATGGAAACAGGTATCTCACTGGCAATCAATAAAGAAGACAAAGTCTTGGGACACACACAAAAGAAGAATTTCTGACACCAAAAGAGCAGATCCTTCATAGAGAGGTTCTGATGGCAGTGATACAACTACCTACTATCAAACTTTCACAAAAAGTATCACAGAAAGCAAAAGTAAGAGTTCTCTCCAAAATAGAAAATGAACAAAGTGAAGGAGCAAAATGCAATCTCAAGCCATGAGCCCGCCTAGGACAAACCCAGAAGACATCAATGCAATAGGGTTTTACTAGCAGAACAGATATAACACAAGGAGCAGATATAACAAAAGATGTACAAATGTACAAGAAATTACAAGACTGGCTTACCATGATCAGCCACAGTTCATTGAGGAAGTGTGCAGAGGACATCTGCACACCTGAGACTGAAGGATTCAGCCCAAGGTCTGAAGCTCATTACAATGTTCTGTGCAAGTCTTTATCAGTCAGCTGATGGGTCTGTGATGGAAGGCTGAAGAATCCAAGCTGGAGGCTGAAGAGTGTCTGCCCTGGAAGCCAGGAGACGAAGTCCAAGCTGACTGAAGTTCGTCTCAGGAAGTGGAATGTGGAAGTCTTCCTCAACATCTATATATGACCATTTTGTGCTGAATCACTCTGGGGCTGGCTGTTCCATGCCCGCCCTCCCCCAACATGGGGCGGGCCCCACCACCCCCAGTGAGGAACCCACTGAGGTGATCCAGCCAAGTTGATATAATGTATCAACCACTACAATAAGCATAGAGAATCTGAAAGCCACACACCTGAAATGCAATGAAACTGGAAAATTAACAACAAAAAACCCCACAAACCCCCATCCCCCAAACAAGGCCTGGGAGATAGCTTGGCAGTCTAGGCACCTGCCTGGTAAGTGCAAGGACCTTGGTTCAATCTCTGGTACCTCATGCCAGGCCAGCTCCCTGCAACATAACAGCAAACGGAAATGGCCTGGTGGCACACACCTATAATCCCAATGCTGGGGAGGCTGAGACAAGAGGATCACTATGAGTCTGAGCTGCATAGTGAGGTTCTGTATCAAACACATAAGTAAAAGAATTAAAAAAAAACCTCATAAGCATATGATAATTCAATAACATTCACCTCAGAAACCAATGGGTTATAGATGTAACTAAATAAGAAATAAAATGATATCTACAATCCATCAAAAATTTAAAAACAAATTATGGAAATTTATGAAATGCAATGAAAGCAGTACTCAGAGAAAAATTTATAGCAGTGAAATCACACATCAGGAAAACAGAGCAACAACAAATAAGCACCTGAATGCTGCACCTCAAGGTTTTAGAAAAAGAAGGGCAAAGCAAGCCCAAAGCACAAAGATGGAAGGACAGTATAAAGATGAGAGCAGAGATTCATGCAAATAAGACAAAGAAAACAATACAAAGAATTAATGAAGCAAAGAGCTGATTCATTAAAAGAGTAAATAAAATTGATAAATCCCTAGTCAACATCATCAATAAGGAGAAAGAAAAACCTCAAGGGAATGAAAAGGGTGAAATTACTACAGATCCTGTGGAAATCCACAAGATCATCAGTAGCTATTTTAAAATCTTTATTCTCAAAAAATCAAACACACAGAAGAATGGACAGATGCCAAGATAAGTACAAATTAAGAAAGTTGAAACAAGCAGATATAGATAGCTCAGCCAACTATGTACCTGATTAGGCAAGCACAGGAACTGGTGTTTGATCCGCAGCAACACATGCTACACTGAACTCACCCCTGGAGCACTGAGCCAGTGACTGAGTCCAGGCATGGTGGCTTTATGCCTGTAATCCCAGTGCTGGGGAGGCTTGAAACAGGAGGATCACATTGAGTCTGAGCTGCGTAGTGAGACCTTGTGCCAAATACATAAAATTTAAAAAAGATATAAAAACTTTGGCTAACCCAACATCAGTCAATAAAATAGAAAATGTAATTAAAATATTACCAACAAAGAAAGATTCATGTCCTGATAGATTCACAGCTGAATTCTACAAGAAATTTAGAGATTTAATTCCAGTACTCCTCAAGTTCTTCAGTGAAATTGAAAAGGAAGCAATCCTCCCAAAATCATTTATGGATACAAGTACTGTACTGACACCAAATCAGGGGAGAAAGATCCAACCAAAAAGGGTTACAGGCCAGCTTCTCTCATGAACATAGATGAAAAAATCCTCAATAAAATCCTAGCAATTAAAATACAGCAAATTATCAGGAAAATTATATACCATGACCAGGTAGGATTCATCCCAGGGATGCAAGGGTGGTTGAACACACACAAATCTATAAATGTAATACACTATATAAATAAACCCAAAGCCTGAAGCCACATGATCATCTCAGTAGATGCAGGAAAAGCTGGTGACACAGTCCAACACTCATTCATGATCAAAGCCCTACAGAAATTGGAATAGATGGCATGCAGCTCAATTTTATAAAAGCCATCTATGAGCAATCAACAGCCAAATTTATTCAAATGGAGAAAAACTGAAAGCTCTTACTCTAAAATCAGGTATAAGAAAGCATGTCCACTATCTATCACCACTCCTGTTCAATATAGTTCTGGAAATATTAGCAAAAGCCATTAGACAAAAGGGAGAAATAAAATGAATAAGAATAGTTAGAGAAGAAGTTAATCTATCATTATTCACAGATGACATGATGCTTTTCATAGAAGACCCAAAAATCTCCACCAGGAAGGTCCTAGAATTAATAAACAAATTCAGTAACATAGCAGTATACAAAATCAACTCCAAAAAAATCAATAAAATGCCTCCACACATATAACAAACTCAGTAAGAAAAAAATTAGAGAAACAATACCTTTCACAATTGCTCCCAAAAAGTTGAAATGCCTAGGAGTTAACCTAATTAAGGAATAAAAGATCTGCACAATGAAAATTACAGTACTCTGAAATAAGAGATCAAAGAGGATTTTGGAAAATGGAAAGATATTCTTTGCTCCTGGATAGGAAGAACCCCAACATTGTGAAAATGGCCATATGCTCAAAAATTTTATACAGATTTAAAGCAATCCCTATCAAAATATCATCAACATACCTAACAGATCTGGAGAAAATATTCCTAAAATTTGTTTGGAACCAGAAAAGACATAGAATAGTAAAGGCAATCCTGGGCAAGGAAGGCAAGGCAGAAGGCATTACAATTCCTGACTTGAAATTATACTACAAAGCTAGCATGGTATTGGTTAAAAACAGAACTGAGGATTAATAAAATGGCTTTGAAGATGTGGATACACCTACAAGCATACTGAGCCTTCTTATCTTTGACAAAAGGGCCAAACAATTTCACTGGAAGAAAGATAACCTCTTTAACAAATGGTGTTAGAAAAACTGGCTGTCACATGCCAAAAACAAAAAATAGACCCAAGTCTATCACCATGCATTAAAGAGTAAATAAAATTAATAAATTTTAAATTTATGAGTAAATGAATAAATAAAAGCAAAGATGGATTAAAGATTTAAACACTAAATCTACTGAAAGAGAAAGCAACTGGAAACCTTGAAGACATACGGCTAGGCAGGGTTCTTGAACAAAAACCAAACTGCATGGAAAACACTTCAAAGACTCAACAACTGGGAGCACATCTTATTGGGAAGTTTCTGAGGAATCACCAGAAATTCACCAAAGAAATTCACCAACAGATTTAAGAGACGACCCACAAATTGGGAAAAAAAATCATACCAACAATCACTAAGGAAAAAGACTTCTTTCTAGAATATGTAAAGAACTAAAAAAATCAGGCCCCCAAAATTCAAAGACCAAATCCAAAAATGGGCAATCAAAATGAATAAACACTTCTCAGAAGAAGAAATAAAATTGGCAAATAAATACATGAAAAAAATGCTCCATAGCACTGGTCATTCAAGGAACGCAAATTAAAATAACATTGAGATAACATCTCATCCCAGAAAGAAAGGTTGTTATAAAGAAGTCAACTAATAACAAATGCTGGAGAGGCTGTAGGGGAAAAGGAACACTTCTCCACTGTTGGTGGAATGTAGACTGGTATAACCAATATTGAAATCTGTGTGAAGACTCCTAAAAAAAACTAGGTTTAGAGGTCCCATTCATCACAGCTATTCCCCTCCTGGATATTTTTCTGAAAGAACTGAAAACATTACACCACAGTGATATATGTGCTCCCATATTTATAGCAGCACAATTTGTCATAGCCAAATCTTGGAAACAACCAAAATACCCATCACATGAGGATTGGATGAAAAAGAATGTGCTCTTTTTATATAATGGAGTACTACTCAGCTATAAAGAAGGACAAACTAGAGGCTTTTATGGGCAAATGGCTATACTCATAAGTGAAATAAATGAAACTCTCATGTATAAATATCATATTGTCTCCCTAGTATAAGAACTTGAAAGATTAAATAAAGTTTGAAAGGTGTAATGGATATAGTAAAATGGAAAGAATCTGAACATAAGGAATAAACAATGAAGTTGAAGGAAAGGAAAAAAGATAGGGAAATAAGGAAGGGAGAAAATCATGAAAGTATATGTACAGGATAGCGGAGATGATTATAACACTAATTCCACCTGTTCTTTGAAAATTGCATTAATGTTTAAAATTTTCACTTTGACTAACTGTATATCTAATATCTGTAAGTTGAGCAACTACATCGATCCAATCATTTCTTTCTTTCTTTTTCCTTTTTTTTTTTTTTTTTGGCAGAACCAGGGATTGAACTCAGGCCCTTGAGCTTGCCAGGAAGCGCTTATTCCACTGAGCCATCTCCCCGGCCCCAAGCGACTACATCGAAGACAGCAATGCGCAATACAAAAACTGCTGTGAATACCTCTTACCTTGTTCTTTTAAATGTGTACTGATTCTGATGTCTTACAATTATGATTATAATTTCTTTAAAATAAATACAGAGTAAAAAAGATAAGAAAAATTAAAGTTTATTGAAAACAGTTGTCACTGTTGTTATTCTTTTTAAATTGGCATAGCTATATTAGTTAATCTGAGCAACAGATGTGATGTTCAGCTTGCCTAGATGTGGGAAAGAAGGGCGGACACTTAAAAGTAATCAACAAGCATAAAAATATGGAGTCAAAAATGTTATCAAAATCTTACAAGACTGTCTTAAGGTGAAGGTGAAAATACAAAGAGTAAATTGGAGAAGAGTAGCAAGGAATGGCATGAGATTTTCTGTAAAGGGAAAGAGAAAGAGGTAATGGAAAATTTTTTACAATGGAAGAAAGAGAAATGCATATCAAGGGATGATTAGAATAAAACAACTCCATGCAGAGAGTGGCAGATGAGATCTGTGTCCCTAGCCACAGGTCAGAAGGCAGAGGAGTGGCTCTGAATGGGCGGGCTTGGAGTGGGCAGCGAGGGCTGACGGGGGCTTGTCCTTGTTTCCACAGCTTTCTTGGAAAATGAGAAAGGAGGTCATCATCTAAAAGCAAGGAATAAAGATAAATGTCAGAAAATTTAGGACAGAAGGAAGAGTGAGTAATAAACATCTCCCTTAGGGTAGAGCTGCCTTGGAATCCACCCAGCCAGCACAAGCAGTGCCTCAGCACTGAAAACGTCTTGTCCCAAATGTTGCTAAGCTCTGCGCAATACTCCAAGAATAGCCACTTTTTCTAGACATTCCACAAACAGCCATTAAAAAGCAGAAATGACTGTAATTGCATGTGTGTGTTCTTTAAAAAGCTTCCTTGGAAGGAAGAAAAGCTATTTCCCTTTGTAAATATAAAGAGACCCCAGCAGATTTCATGTAAGATTCGACTAATTTTACCTACACTGATTCCTGTGAGAATAAAAAAATGCATGAAATATTTAAATGCTATGTCTCAAGGTCACTACTTAGCATTTGTGCTTTAATTTGCATGTTGGTTAACCTGCAGACAGAAATGGTCGCTGGACATGAATGTCCTCAACTTTATGCAGGCTTAGGAAGATTGATATAGGATCACTACCTATGAGTGCTGTGGTTCACATTCTGAAAGTAATATGAAAGTATACATAAATACTTAAGTACATGCACATATATTTAAATATCCACCCTAACCCCAGCTGGAAGAGACAGGCAGGATTTACACACTTGAGAATGCTAGAAGCATCTTGTGTAGTAGATATTAAGAAGTCATAAATTTATAATATGAAGTCATTGTGGCTTAAGGGATAAATATTCAGTACCTGGTATTACCTGATAAAGTCATACATATGAATAGCTCCATTTTATGTGATAATTACTGAATCTGGCTTTAGCATTTGCTTTAACCAGATAAGCTGAATTTATTATTTTTAGTAAGGCAACCACAATCCTTCATGGTCTTGTGAAGAATTGGCAAATAAAGAGGTCAGGAGAGAGAGAGAGGAAAGGTGAGTGTGACATTTTATTACTCCACATAAATTCTATATAAATGACAACTGTCAGTTTTACTTAAATTTTTAGAAATTATCAGGTGCATGTTTAAGCTCCATATTCTTGAAGAATGTTAAAATAAAGCTCAGGTGAAAGACACCTGAGGATTTCTGTTGAATTCATTTTGCACTCAAATTTTAAAGTGAAATTTGCTGTCATATTTCAAAATAGTTGAGCATCTTCTCTCTATGCTTACCAACAAATAACTGAGCATGCCTCTTATTTTTTGCCCAGTCACCTACCATCTAAAAGCAAGTGATAAACTGAGAAATGTATTTTAGTAATGAAAGAGATATGTATAGCAATAAGATAGGTAGCTGTTAAAAGGTACAGATGTAATAAATTCCCCGTCATATTTACTGAGTTCCTCTGCTTAGAATGATCAACTTTCGGTTGCCCCTTCATGCTGCCCATACTGTAAACACCATTGTTTTTCCTTGATAGAGCTCCAGAGCCCAGCCTTACTTCAGATACTTTAAATATCCTGAATGAAAAGAATGACTCCTTACTGGTTGACCCAATCAAGCCTCAAAACCAATTTCTAGTGTTAATAGACTTTCTTATTGCTTTTCAGGGCTACTAAGTAAGATGTAAAGGAAAAATAAGTGCATAAAAGACAACCTTAAAAGTACTGAGAAAAAATACAGATGAACATTTAATCTTGAATTACAGGGGCTGATTCTAACATTAAATATGGAAAATCAAATAAAAACAATAAATTTTATATATAAAAGTAAATAAACACTAGGAACAAAGTATAACAGGAAACTAAAAAGCATTAATTGAAGTACTAATGTTCACAAAAACATATAATGGACATTAATATATAAAGAATACTTAAGTATCATTAAGCAAAGAGCCTCAACATACAAAAGAGTAAAGTGAATTGAAAACAAAAAACACCTGGAAAGAATGAATCTCCAATGAATATCAAGATTATCAATGTTTTATTCATCAGGACATAAAATTTTAAGCAACAATATAGAATCATATTTAACTTACTAAGTACGTAATTATTTTAAAGGTGAAAATTACAGCACAATAATCATTTGGCATCTAGTCACTTATAGTGTAAGTACACTAATGTCAACTTTTTCGGAAAGACAATTTTTCAACAGGTCTAAGAATTTGTTATGTTTTGGTGTTATGATCATGTTTGTTAAACATAGTTTCAGGGACAAATCAAATGGGTACATAGCGATTTTATCTTCCGGTACCTTAAAAAAAAAATCTAAATAGGAAGATAACTCTTCTGCCAATATCAGCTGCATTCTTTAATCTCTCTCTCTCTCTCTCT
>NW_004524942.1:591572-657042 GCF_000260255.1 Octodon degus | reverse complement strand
GCATGACAATGATTAAAGCAAGCCATCCTGACCAAATGTAGGACTGGCAGTAAGTTTTATACTAACACCTTTAGGACATGGAGGAAGCTTGGCTTCCATACCTGTTGACAGAAATTAGCAGTCAGGGTTTAAGAAACATTGACCGCTTTCCTGGATTGCCCATGACCTAGAGCTCCAGGAATTTATTTTAGCCCCATTTGTAGTTGTATGATAACATGGACAAATTGCCTTATCAGCATTCTAATGGGAATCGACTGTCTCCCGCATCTCATCCGACTTTTGCTGATCTCTGCAGAAAACATGTCAAAAGTATTTCTATTTGCAAGATACAGACCTCTTTCACAGGAGCCTGTTCCAAAGTGAGTTTACATATTTATTTATTATTCGATAATTTAACCATTATTTTTCAGGCTGTGATTTCTGATTGCGGTTAGTATGCTCTGAATAGTGACTTACTCTATCAGCATGCCCTGTTACCCCAACTCATTACACATTGCTAGTTGCTGACACTGTGACAGGACACAGGAGGATCTGCTGATTGGTAGACAGAGAAACAAAAGCTATAGTTAATATCTGTAGGCTTACAAATAGCGTATAATAACTACTTGTGATACCATGCAGTACTATAACTGCTATTCCACAAGTATGCTTCTTTTTACCTCAGAAACAAAGGATACTTATAAGAAATTGGACAGGAGTCTGATAATTTGGAGTGACTGACATTTGCAAATCTCTCTCCACCCTCCTTATTCTAGGAAATTCTTGTCTTTATGTACTGCAGGACATTTCTCCAAGTTGGCTTGCATAGCTTGGAGATAGGACACCTATAATTGGCATGGATGTAGAAGCAAGGGTGGAGCTTCTACCGGTATTGTGATGGTTATTACTCTTCCTTGCTTTAGCACCTAACAAAAATATAATGTCTTGAAATGTTATAGGAAAAGGCAGTCTCTGAGAAGATGCAATAACAAATCCAAAGTCACCTGCTAAAAATTCTTATAATCAAACAAAGAATAATTAACACATACAGTTTGCTTTGCCAGCCTCTTATGGTCTCTGGAAAATAATTATTTCTAAGGGCTGGCCTGATAGCTCAGCAGACTAAAGTGCCTGTTTAGACAGAGTTCATCGGCTGGACTTCGATATCCTGTGTGTTGTGCCAGCCCTGTCTGCGGGGCATGCTGAGGCAGCAATTGAGACTGGGGGTGATGGTGCATGCCTGTAATCTCAGCACTTGGGAAGCTAAAAACAGGAGAATCACTACCAGTTCAATCTACATAGTGTACACCCTTTCCTAAATGCAGAAAGAAAAAAAAAAAAAGAAAAGAAAGTATTTATTTCTGGGTGTGTCAAAGTTTCTGCCTGTACTGGAATAACCACACTGAAAAATATCCACAACTTATAGTCAAATCCTTCACCGTTATGGTCCTACTGAAGTTAGTATTCACTTAGTTTGCATATACAACAGACATCCGTCAATGAGCGTTTTGCCCATAAGACAGAATGTCTGACCTGAGACAGCAGTCAGGAATGAAGTTCCAGAAATCTGCTTACATGATATCTGACTAGTAAGTGTGGTCTTTTCAGTGCAAGTTCAACAGAGTGTGTGTGTGTGTGTGTGTGTGTGTGTGTGTGGGCACATGCATGTGTGAATTCTTTTTGCTTCTATAATTTTCACTACTTAACCAGAGTCATCAGATTACTGCTGACTCCTAGAATCTTGGGTTGGCTTGAGTAATTCTAGTGCCACAATATGAATGCAGGTAGTTGAGCTGTACTATCCTCAATCATATTCTATATATTTTAGAGATATGAAGGAATTCTGCAGATGTACCTATGGTCCCAAATCATATCATCTAAAAGCAGTGCTGTTATTAAAATAACTTACATCAATCACTTGGCCTTTTAAAATTTGGCACAAAGCTCAAAACTAAAAAAGTTTTTGAGCATAAGAAGGGCTTGAAGCATTAGGATTTTGTATGGCATTACTATCATGAAGGTAGCAGAAACTATGTCTCTAGGAATTCGGGAAGACTAGAAGGTTATCAGTCTCACTGACACCCAGTAAGAAAATGGAAACCTCAGCCTTATATTTAGTCTCCAGGAAATTATTTCTCCCAACAGCATAAATGAAGGTGGAAGAAAATTGTTCTCCAGAAATTCCAGATAAGAAATCAGCCTAGCCAACATACTGATTTCAACTTTGAAATATTTTGAATAGCAATTCAAGTCCTGTCATGCCAGTCTGACCTGCAGAATTGTGAACTAATAAATGGGTGCTGTATTAAGCTGCTAAATTGGTGACAGTTTGTTATATAGCATTAGAAAAATAGTACAATACAATAGTGAAAGAACAGTATTTCCATTTAATGTTAATAGTTGGTTGCAGTTCCAATAAAAACGCTAACGTGTAATTTAATAGTACTGAAAAAATAGCTAAAAATAGATTGCAGAACTATCCAGTGCAAAATAATTGAAGGTGAAAAAGTCTACCAATTATCAAGACTTGCTATAAAGCTATAATAAAAATTATGATTGTGGAACAATACACAAATATACCTGTGCATCAAAGCACAGAGTCACAAAACAAATAAATATGTATATAAAATTTGATAGATACAAAAATGCTGGCAAATAAATAGTAATATAACTTATATGTCTCAGCATGGCATAACTATAGAGTGTTTAGAAAACTAAATGCTGATGTAGAAAATAATAAAATTCAATTCACTTCTCATTCACAAGTCAGATACAACCTAGGTATATTATTATTTTTTAAAGAAAATTATAGCTACTTAAGAGAATATAGATAAATTTTTAACCTTAAAGAATAGGAAAATATTTTTTAAATATCTTCTTACCCATTAAAGAAAAAATTATTCAACAAATCCTTTTAAAAACTTAGTATTTTTCTTTTTGTAGTATAATTTTCCTTTTTTTCCTATAGACACTTTTTCCTCAAGTAACTCTTCCCTTCCTTATTTGAAAATAGCTTTATTTCCACTTTTTCCTTGCATTCTCTTTTTACAGTACTGTTTCCCTTTTGCTTATTATTCTTCCCATTTAAACAAGATTTCCTGAGGGATTTTCACAAAGAGAAACAGTGCAATATTTTAATTTGTGTGTCTGAGTTATTTCACTTAAATTATGGTCTTAATGTGATTCAATTTCCCTAAAAGTATCTCAAGATTTGTCTTCTTTGTAGTAGTATAGGACTCCATGGCATATCAATGCCACATTGTTTGTATCCACTCATCAGTTGATGGTATATGGGTTATTCCCCAGATTTGACTATCATACATTGTGGTGCTATAAATAGGAGGTATGCATACAGCACTGAGGTTTGATTGCTTTAACTATTTCATGAAGATACCTAGAAGAGGGACCTCCTACTTTAGTTTTTGAGGAATTCCCATACTGATTTCCATATTGGTTGTATCAATTTACTACCAACAATGGAGAAGGATTTCTTTTACCCCAAATCTTTGCAACATTAGTTTTTGGTTTATTTCTTAATGATAGCCATTCTTTCTAGAATAAGATGAAACTCAATGTTGTTTTTCTTCAATGATCAGCAATACTGAACTTTTTTTTCATATATTTATTTAATGTCTGTATTCTTTTTCTGAGAAGCATCCATTCATTTCAGATATTCACTTTGGATTGGATATTTAAATTTAGGATATCAGATTTTGTTAATTGCTTTACATTCTAGAAAAAATATTTAGAGGATATATAGAGAATATTTGAGTTTTCTTTGTAATCTAGAGAGAATATACAGAGAACTTATAAGGGGAAAAGACAGAAAAGTATGTTTGCAGGCATCCTTAGCAACCAACATTTAGGAAAATGTAAAACAGGAAAACAATAAAAGAGATATTTCACATATTACATTACAAAAAAGTCTAAAAAAATCAAAGATGATAAGAATGAAACATTATGTCACTCCTAGCAGGAGGGAGGCTGCATTGTAGAACTCTCTTCAATCCACTGAAATGTTTTCCAATAAATTATGGGCAGCCCTCTCAATTCAGTAATACCTTCCTTGTTTAATAATTTTGAGAATCTTTTACATGTACCCAAGAAATTCATTTTAAACATAATAATTGAGGTATTGTTTCTCATAAATATTCATCAATAATATAAATAATAAAAGAAAAAAATACAATAAAATGTTGTATTTATAAAATAGAATACCACACAACAGTCAAAAAATTAGATTGTCATGTACAAACTTGAGATTTAAAAACTAAGTAGATGAATAAAGAAAGCTTAATTAGATCTACTTGGAGAAATAAGTCATTCTAAAGCTAGAGCAAGATATATACAACATAGTCCTTAACATCTTGTAGTATGAAGAAAGTTAAAGATGAACAGAGAGAAAAAAGAAAAGGAAAGAAAACTGGATATCATTCTAGTAAACAAGAAAGAAAAAATGAACATAGTGAACAAAAGAAAAAGCAAGCCACAATGATAAAGTTATACCAGAAGGACATCGGAGTTAAGTGAAAGTTGGGCAAAGTTTGAAAATTAGGAAAAACTAAATAAAATGTTTCTGGATTGTCATCCAAGATATAAAATCAGTATGTACAAATTATAGTTATATAAAATGAGTGAACAAATATATAAATCAAGAGACAAGTGTATCTTGTGGAATTTCAAACAATTTGTGTAGATACTCTGCTTCCCAAGTCTGGGCGTGGTGGTGAGCATCTGGAATCCCAGCTCTTGGGAGGCTGAACACAGGTGGATCACTACAAGTCCAATCTACATAGTATAATGTTGTAAACCCTATAGACCCTGTCCTAAGTACATAAAAAAATTAGCAACTCTGCTCCCAGTGAGAACCAGACAAACTTTGTACTCTAAACTGAAAATGACTTCTTTCTACAAGCAGCATAGTATGGAACAGTGGAGGCAGAAACTGTGGCAGTGGGCAAACCCTGATAAGCACTCTATCCACCAGGTGACTCAGGATGGTGTCATTAGCAATTAGTCATGATAATATGACCTGAAATACATATTATTTTATCTCTGTGATCTTTCTTTCCCATACTCAAAACTCCATCTTAAATCATGAGACAAACACATGCATTGCCGTAAAGCAACGCATCACAGAACACCTTACCAGTACTCTTCAGAATTGTCAAAGGTTTTAGAAACAAGAGTAATGTAAGGAACTGTCACAGCCAAAAAGGAGTCAAAGGACATATGACATCTAAGTATAATCAATGTAGGGTACAAGTCAAGATGAGGTTCTAGAAAAACTAGGCAAAAGCTGGAGAAATCTGAGTAAAAGTGGGCTTCAGCTAATAAATTAATGTTTGGATATTGGTTCACTTATTTTATTTTTTAATTAATTTATTTATTTTTTATATTTTAAGGAAAGGTCTACAGGGTGTTCAGGGTCTCACTACTAGCACAGACTCATAGTGATCCCCCTTTTACAGCCTCCTAAGAGCTGGGATTATAGGAGAATGCCACCACGCCTAGATATAATGTCTCAGCAATCCCTGGGGGGCAGGGCTGACACAGCAGTCTCATGGATAGAAACCCCTGCCCCTGCACCTGGTTTTACTGACTTTAATCTGATGAGCTATTTGACCAGCCATGATTCACTTATTTTAATACATATATTTAAGGTACTAGTAACAGTAGAACTAGATGTGGTGTTTATGGAACTACTGTTAACATAATTTTTATATAAATTTAAATACATTCTGTCCTAGTTATTTTTCTCTCCTTGCTGGGACAAAATGCACAATACCCCACATTAAAGAAGAAAAGGTTTAGTTAGCTTACAGTTTGGGGTTTAGTTAGCTTACAGTTTGTGGAGGTTTTAGTCTATACTCAGCTAGTCTATGGTAGACTGGTACATTCAGAGGGTAGCAGTTCATGGTGGTGGAAACAGCAAAAGCAAAGTGAGGGGCAGTAGCAACAACAGCAACAAAGAGTCTTTCTCCCTTATGTTGCATTCAGGCCTTCTGCCCAGGCTGGGTGTAGCACTCACACCCATAATCCCAGCAGCATTTACACCCATAACCTCAGCACTGGATCATGAATTAATCAGAACCTCTCAAAGTCCACCCCATAACTTCATGAGGCTTTGGGGGGACGATTGGACATAAACTGTAACATATTCTAAAATTTTGTTGTGTCTTTTGAGAAAAAGTTTCACTATGCAGTGTGTAGTCCAGGCTAGCCTCAAATGCACAATGGCCATTCTGCCTCTTCCTCCCAAATTGAATTACAGGCATGCACCACCATGCCTGGACTTTCTAAAACTTAAAAGTTTATTAAAAAGAAAAGGAAAAATGTCAGCTAACTGAATACAGTGGTGCCTTGTATTATGAACCTAATTTGTTTTATGATTTTGGCAAAGATGACACTGTTCGTGTTTTTGCATGGAGGATGGGGATGGTCATGTTTGTCACCCAATGCAGAATTGCAAACAGAAAGAAAATTTTGCTGAACAGCTTTCTTTGCAAACCAAATTGTTTAACAGAACTGTTTATGAACTGAGGTATTACAGCAGAGTGATTCTATTCATTACAAGACAAAAAGATATAAATACAATGTCTAGAAATGTATTAAACAAAAGGTGTGTTATATTCAATCACCTTACACAATTTGCATTGTATTTGTGAATTTTTAGGCTTTGAAGCCAAATATATCAAGTATACTTTTGACTACAAGATAAAAATTCTGCCAAATATCCCATGAATGAATGAAGCTGGATCACCAGTTGCATAGATAATCACAGAATTACTGATACAACTTTTGTTACATATTTATTTTTCCTTCACATCTATTGATTTTATTGTGACAAGAAATTTTAAAATCCCTACTGAATATTTAGCTTTATAAGTAGTGATTGCAATGTCTTGTCAAATAAAGATTTGCCATAATTTCAATGCTAGGGAGAAGTTGAACAAAAAACACCTTAGTATATAATAAACTTCCTCAAACCAGACAGACTTCATTTCAGTATTTTACATCTTAAATATCACATGTGATTTTTTTTGTTTCTAAAAATACTTTAGGCATAGAAGCACCTACTATCTGATGTCGATTTGGAAATATTGTTAGCGTGTGTCTAGGCTACACTGCAGAGAACCTTCCTCATTTCTGCTGCTTTGTTTCCAGATGGGTACAGAGGTCAAGCCTGTACATGTCAAAGTATGAAAGCAGCAAAAGAATTCATTGTTCTCCTCTTGTATTTTTTATTCAAAACCATTTTCTCTTTACACATGGGTGGCAGAGATTGAATCCCTGGTTAATGAACTGTTCATGTTCTTCTCTAAAGGTTCTGAACATCTTTTCAAGAAAAGGGTAGCTACAAGGTGTTTATCATTCTGCTGAAAAGTTTTAAAAAGCCATCTAGAAATCAAGAGAAGCAAGAGGAACACTGAGTGTGGAAAGTGGTTATCCAGTCACTGAACAGACAACTCAAAGTGATAATGTGTTAATTATTTAAGACTGCCCTAAGTGGATTTGACAGGTAATTACTAATGACATTCTCACATTTATGGTCCCTTGGGGAATATAGATAAGCTGATGCAAGTCATTTGTCTAAAAACATATGGTTGAAGATCATTGTTCTCTGACCAAATCAGAACGTAATATTAATTAAAAACCGAAGAGATGAATGCTCCACTACATTACCAGAGCAGCACCATACCCAGCCTTCCAAATGTGGAATGTGCTTCCCTGGCTCAAACTGATCTTTCTTTGTTTCAGTGTTACTGAGAAATTAGCTCCAAGAGCATCTGAAGAAAAATAGATGATTTTCTAAAGCAAAGTTTTGTGCATTTATGGAACCTCAGAGGAAAACATATCCTCATTCGTGGCAGTGTTTCTTACCTTTCTGTTCAAGCTGACAGATCCATTAGAGAATGTGATAAAAGACATGGTAGCTTCCCCTGTTGACTACAGAATGTATGCACATACACACTTCCAGAGTTTTACAAACAACATCTTGGGGATCTCGTACACTCTCAGGCTCCACAAGGAATCACATTAAGAATTTATGATTTCTCAAAAAAATTAAGCTCCAACAATCATTACAGGTTTCTAATATGTCTCTAATGGTGTGTTTCTGCAACATTAAATAAGGATAACTGTGCAAATAGACACGATGCTGTATGTTGTCTCAAAAACTTGCATGAAATATTTAGACACAAAAGAATAGATTTAGCATTGGAAAGGTAAGATCTTTGTTGGTTTGCCAATTGAAAGCAGCAAAAAGTACACAGCCTTTTAAAATATGGAGGGTAGATTGTTCTCAGAATATTTTTCTGAAATGTGAACAGGAATAAAGAGGTGAGTAAATAATTTATAAGTATAATAAAGAAAATATATGTGGGAATATTCTAAACAGGCTCTAGAAAAATATTCATATTAGAAAATGTATGTACATATCAGACAATAAGTGAAATCTCTTAATTCACTTTAAGTGCTTTTTAACATCATGGGGAAATTTATGAATAAAAATAAATTATCAAACCAAAGAGGAAACTAGATGTCACTATAAATCTTTGTAGGCATACATATTTATATATAGTTAAGCATACTTACTACACCAATTAGTTATTTTAATCTAATATTTCTACATATTACTGATATTGAAAATACCTTTATTTCTCAAATTATAGATGCTTATAGAGTCCTTGTGTTTGCCAGTTATTATGTGAAGAAATCAGAAATCAATATCAAAATCAAATAGGCCTGGTCCTTTATGGAAAGTGCAGAGAGAATCCCCATGTCGGAAGCATTAGCAGAAGCAGGCTTGGTGTGTTTTGAGCTAGGGCTCCCTTTCTAATCTTTTCTTGTACCACTTTGTCATTTTTCTCAACACAACACCTACGCTCTTCTTTCATGTTACACCTCTTGACTTTTCATATTTTCTGGCCTTTGGAAAATTCTTTCTATGTTAAACAATTTGCAACATCTGCCTCTGCCTGTGTGACCCTATTAATTCTGGTCTTCCCTAGCTAATTTTATCTTGTTTTTCAGGTCTCATCTTTTTCTTGCAAGGTTACTTGAGCTTTTGCATTTCTCTTAACTTCTCAATGCACTTCATACTTCAAAGTATTTGCTTAAATCTTTCTTTAAACTGAATTTTGAAATCCATCTATATTCCAAGGCTGAGAAAATTTCCTGGAACAGAGTCGCTGTTTGGCACAATTTCAAACCATAAATAAATGTATGAAATAAAAGAGCAATTATCCAATGTATCTCTGAGGAATTACAATTGACAGGAGCCTCAAATTCCTTATTTAAAGAATGAGATCTATGAAGGGAATACAAAGGTCTTGTCGTGGTCAACAGGGCAGTCAATACAAGCAAAGCAGAGAAGCATAGTAGAAGCCATAGAAAAAGTGTCTGTTTGGGAGCTTTTGTTCACCCATCCAGCCAGATAGTCATAATTTACAGAAATAGATTGAATGACAAATGGAAGAGTGGGACAGTTTTGTATTTCTTTTTCATTAGATACTAGAGCACAGAAGACATCTTACTTAGTAGCAGCTCAACAAATATTTATCTGCATGGATGAATAAATGAGTAAAGTTTGTTCAAGCCACAAAAATATACAAAATGAATGAATTCCAAGAATAAGCTAGAAGGGATTCTAAGATGATAGTTCCTCAATTATAATTTTTCTAGCCATAGCAACTGTGTTAAATATTTATACTTTACAAGCAGGTTGTCATTTTTAGAAGTTACACTCTTTTCGTTTCATCAGATGGCTTCACTTGATAATTTTTTTTTTAGTTTACATTCATGGAGAATATACTCAAAGTAGAAGCAATGCAGGATGACACATTTGAAAATAATTAAAAGCCAAACACAAACATTAATCATTTGTTCCTTTCTCATTGTACCTCAATTTGATATGCAAATTACCCTAGTTTCTGCCCACATCTAAATTTTATTTGGCAGTTTGCTTACTTATTTTATATAACATAGGACACAGGAGTAGTTTCTAAATTAAATTACATGAAGATCTTGTTTTGATTTATATTTTATTAATAAATATTTAAAGTGTTATGATTTTTGCTATTTCAAAGTAACCAGTCATTTTACTGTGAAGTGATTTTTAATCTCTTTCCTCATTACATATTTGACTTTATTTCAATAAAATTAGATCATCTTTCTTATCTTTATTTTCATAAGGAATAAAGGCTTAATTTTAAAACTAGACTCTTCTTAACACAGGAAAAATAAAATCCCAGAATAACTTTCTAAATGTGAAATATCCCCACAAATAACGTAATTAGCATTTCCAAGTCACATATTAATGTAAACAATTTATGAATATTCTCTAAGTTTCACATACAGTTTAGAAAGCAAAATTTCAAGTAAATGTAGTTTCAACTTCAAGAATGAAACATGTACTCAATTTTATTATTTTGTCAACTTTTATATGAATTTTCTCCTTTATCTTTTAATTATTGATGTATGGAATTACCGTGCCTTCATTTCTTAAATGACTAACTTATAAAATGTGACAACTTCGGCATATAATCAAATTTCATTTGACATCATATGACCTTTTGAATTTATCTAAGAAATGGGAAACATTAGTTGTAAGGAAATATCTCTTTCCATTATGGTTATTAGTAGTATTGTTATTATTTTATAGTAGTTGACTTCTTCATAAAAGGACAAGTCATGCTTAATAGGCAACATATATATAATATATATATATTATATATGTGTGAAATACATATAATATATAATATATAATATATAATATATAATGCATATATAATGTATATAATGTAACATATATACATATATATATATATATCAAGTGGTCACATTTATAAAAGAGAATTTTGTCCAGCTGGATCTATCCTTATTTGAATGCTAAGACATCAATATACAGTAGCAGAGTGTACTAGTCCAAAACATAACTGGCAAATGGACTGTTTTGAATTTAAGGGGGCCGGGGAGATGACTCAGTGGAATAAACACTTGCTTGGCAAGCGCAAGGGCCTGAGTTCAATCCCCAGTTCCACCAAAAAAAAAAAAAAATCTCTCTCTCTCTCTCTCTCTCTCTCTCTCGAGAGAGAGAGAGAGAGAGAGAGAGAGAGAGAGATAGAGAATGTTTGGCCGAGGAGATGGCTCAGTTGAATTTAATGCAATTAGGAATCAGGAGATGCAGAGAAATTTCTTTGCTTGCACTTCATTGCCTAAAAGTAGAAAGTAAATTTCACTTTTTGCAGTAAAGGTGTGTCCGTGCTCAGAGAAGACATCTCCATAGAGAACACAAATCACCTAAGATATTCTCACTGGCATAAAACAGCAGCACCCACTGCTGCCCACCTGCTGCCTCACTCTCTCATGACTTTCTTTGCCCACTCACAACCCCACACTGCTTCTCAGTTTTTTAGCTCACCATGAGTAAGCCTGTTGAGTGACACTGGGTTGCTACCTCATCACACGCTTTTGATCCCTAATTGCGCACACTTAATTCAAATGATTTTCTCTTGTTTTTCCTCTGACCAGTTTAATTTATTTGTCTTTCCCATTAATCAAAAGAGGATAGAAGGAAAATGACTTTTTACCTCCTCTACATAAGATAGTCAGAATCACAGTTCTCTGTGCTTAGTGTCTCTTCATCTTCTGACCACTTTATTTTTCCACCTGCCTCAGATTTGACCAGGATTGTAGGGGGTCAGGGGAGTGCGTGAAATAATTTGTCTGCTAATGTGAAAGTAGAAGAAATGCATAAACTGCTCTCTGCCGGCAGTTTCCAGAATGTTTCTCCTATTTTTGCCTGGGTTTAGGCCACAAAGAAAGACCAACCATGATTATAACTTGAAATTTTGGGTTCAGCCACATTCTCTGACAGAAAGATGACTGGAAATGCAGTTAAAACACGATCATATCTATTGGAGGAAATCTACAGAAAAACCTGGAGATAGGAAGTTCAGAGAGCTTTTGGTTTGGTGAAACATCTTCATATGAGAAAGTAAACACTTTCCACTGTCACAGGGACAGAAGCTTTTATGGTTAGCACCCTTAAAAACAGTGCCCCATATATCCCTTTATCTGTATGCTTTACTACGTCCTTCATTAACCAACTGGTACATGTGAGTAATATAGGTCCTTAAGTTATGCAAATATCTCCAGTAAATTATTAGAAATCAAGAAGCTCTGATGGATGGTGAATGTTAGAACTATAGGTACTTCTGATTTGTGGTTGACTATTAACTTGGAGAGGTGTAGCCTTATGGGACTGAGTCCTCAATCAGTGGGATCTGGTGGTCCAGGTAGTGTCAGAACTGACACTCATAACACTCAGACAGAAATTCTTGGTGGGTGGGGAAAAAATCCTCAAATCAGATGTTGAGTGAAAAGTAAGACTTGGAAAACATTTCAGTTTTCTTTATATTTCAGAGCCAGAACAAAAAGAAAATGTTTAGTGCTAAGAAAGAAAATGCCTGCTGTTTAATTATACTATGACAGTGTACAATTGGCTCAAGTGCTTTGTTTTATTCTTACGTACTTTTTTTTGTAAAATGGATATAGTAGCATTAAATTTCTCAAAGTTATTGGGGTATTAATTAGAGATGATATTAATATGGTGTGGAGAACCACTTAGACTGCTTCAAAGGTCAGGGACATCTAAGGACGCCTGAGGATGTGACCCTGCTTGTCTTGGACAGGTGCACAGGGGTAACCATGACTTAGCACCAGTAAACATGAATGCACTAGTTATGGCGCTGTGTAAGAGTGTAAATGTGAGACAACAACTTGTGTAAGAATTATATGATAAAGATGCAAGCAGCTCTTACATTCTTGTGGCGTTGTATTCTGCTCTTCTCCATGCTGCCTGAGGTTGCTACTGATGTCTTGTGCACATGTATATTTCAACCTTGGGACTTCATCTGTGGAGACTCCCAAGTGATCCAACAACTGGCCAAACTCGCAGGACTTTAAGGTGAATGGTCCTGTGGCGGATGTGGAAACAACACCTACAGGCAAGGGAGAGCCCTGGGGAATGGCTGATAAACAACCCAGCCTCACCATGACCACCTGTAACCCCCTTCTTGGCAGCTTGGATGGCCGTGGAGGACTGAGAAACAGTCCTCTTGAAGCCCATTGAAGTCTTGTGAGGCTCAGAGGTAACAGACAAATTCTTCCCTGTCATTGTGAAGCAGTGGGGCAGGAGGCTTGCTTGTTCTTATGTCTCTTCTGCCATGCAAATCAAGAGGTGGATGCCTCATCTGACAGGTAGGCCAGCTGTAACTGATAGAGGAGGACCTTGAGCCTTGCCTGGGTTCTGCAGTGCTCATGTTGTGAGGCATGAGAAGCACTGCCTCCTCCAAGTATGTCTTCAGAAGTGGAAGTCTTCATGTTCAAAAAACCTCCTGAATTTGCATGCTAGGCCAGCCATTTATCAAAAGGTGGAAGTAGAGGCGCTAGGGATATAGCTCAATGGCATAAGTGCCTGGTCCTGAGTTCTATCCTTGGTACTGAAAAACAAGGCAGAGGTAGACGAACTCCTACCCAGGGAAGAGGATGAGGAGTGTAAGAACTATACAGTCATAGAGCTGTGGTAGCTGGCAATACAATTAAAGTAGAAGTAGGTGAAAAAGTTCCTGTGTGTCTGCTATATCTGTGGGACAATGGGGTTGATAACAAGCAGTTAAACCCTCAAGAGATGTCCCAAATATCCAGCATAGCCAGCACCCCATCTATGAGACAGGTTCTATGAATGGGCAGAGGACTGCCCCAGAAGTAGGTAGTCAGACTCTGATAATTGGTGAATGGTAGTGGCTATTTTGTTTTGGAAGAATCCAGGTGACCTGCACTATATAGACTTGATAATTGTGCACTATGAAATGGACTTGTGGCAAATGACATTTTCAGTGTAGTAGCCCAAGAAGGACCTAATCCTGGTGAGTAGGCTGCCTGGTATATTAGGCTCAGTGCTAGCCCATCTTGCCCCTTTACAGATCACTCAATTCATGGTACTATGCGTGCCTTGGCTACACTGGGAGATGTGGACATGAGACACCAAGGTAAGGTGAGATCCATTAAAACTGTACTGGCAAAAGATCAAAAGAAGTGGCAGTTCTGGGCAAAGATAGGCTCCCCTGAAGGTCAGGCTTTGGAGCCCCTGAAGGTCATTTGTGACCAGATCTGGATAGACCTGTGGTAGCCATCCAAAGATACATTAGCTGTTCAATGCATTGCTGACTCTGTGGAAGCAATTACCCCTGAGCAGCAATACCCACCAAGAGGCCAGGGCCAAAATGCCAGAGTGGCTCTGGTGATCAAAAAGTGTCACTTCTTAACCCCAGTTAGAAGGAGGTAGACCAAAGTACCTGCGTCATGGGGGTTTCAAGGAGACTGGAGGGCACATGTAGAATTGACTAATTACTGCTCCCCCAAAATACATAATATATAACAGTGTTGTTGGATCCTGGAATTAAGTCAATACTAATATATGGCAACTCAGACTATTGTACAGGACATACTGCTTGCATAGAAGTCTATGGAGACCCAAAACCCAAGTGACTTCCGATATCAGGCGCTTGCCCCCATGCCTGTGTGACTTTTATGTTTCCCTGGTTGCTAAATACATACTGAAGGTAGACATACCCACTGGGGATGGGCTAGAAACCATGCAGGGAGAATTCTGGTGGTGAATTCCTGTGATAAACACCATGGTCTGGAGCCAGCCACAACACGCAGTGCTGCCTCTCCCACAGGCCATGTGGGTTGTATTCATGAAGCAGTACCAGCTACCTGGAGGTCATGAACCAGTGGGACAGACTG
Organism: Octodon degus; assembly: GCF_000260255.1. NCBI lineage: Eukaryota > Metazoa > Chordata > Mammalia > Rodentia > Octodontidae > Octodon > Octodon degus. The sequence goes on along the minus strand of NW_004524942.1, from coordinate 642,246 downwards.
TCCTGAAACTGGGAAAAACAGGGGTGAAACACCTTGCTCAGAGCACTTCAGTATGGCTTTTGCTGAAGCCAGAATGATTGTGGCTTCTCATCTCTTCGTGGCACTGGCAGTCAGGAACAGCTTGCCTTCACCCAGAGAACAGGTGCTGGACTTTCCAGGTGTTGCCACAAGACCATTTGCTCAGCCCAACTTTGTGTCTTTGCCACATGGGCCAAGCCATACCCTGTCACTACTTCATTGTGTTGCTATATGTTAACCTCTGATTGCCTTATAGATTTGAAAGCAGCTGCGCACAGTCTAAAGGAAGACTTGGTAGCATGGGGGTGGAACATGGACAAAGGTAAGGTCCAGGGAGTGGATGGTCTGTCAAATTCTTGGGTGTTATAGGTTGGGATAAAAATCAAACCCAGATCAGTACAACTATTAGGAATATGTACCTTGATAAGTTTTTGGTGGATGTATCATACCTAATGACCTTGCTGTGCTCTTTGTACCAGATAACCAAAAGGGGTACAATGTGCACTGGACATAGGCAGCAGAAGCCACTTGCTGGATAAACAAAGAGGAAGCTGATTTTTTGAACTAAAAGAGGGCTGCTGCAGAAGTGCAAGCCCTATGAGTCACTAACCTTAACCTGACATTCACTCTGTCAATGTGAATGACAATGGATATGGCTGAGGTCTATGGCAGAAATGGGAAGTGGAAGCACCCTGCTGGATTTTGGTCAAAGTTTGGAAGGGCTGAGATCCAGTTTTCCTTGATTGAGAAAACAGCAGTCATATCCTGCATGCTTGTGAAGAATCATGGGACAGATAGAGGCCTGGGTATGAATGTGAACAGCCCAGCCAAGAGTGGAGGGACACAAGCCTACATTCTCACTCACTAGAATTCAACCTCCAACAGCAAGCCTCTTTCTCTGCTATTGACAGCAGTTTGGGGACCTATGATGACTGCAGAAACTTGTACAAAAGGACAGAGTATAGGATGGAACTCTAGCCCCAATGACAGATATATTGATGGGTCTACCTGTGACCCAATGGACAGCAATCACTATCCATCACAGTGTGTAAGTACTCTGGTTTGAAACTGGAACAGGTAGGTCAAGTCAAAGGGCAGAGTTGTGGACAGTGTGGCTGCTTTGCATAAAGGAGAGTCCCTATGTTTGTAGTGAACAGTTGGGCTATCTTTAGAGGTCTGAAGCTCAGACTTCCAGGTTGGGTAGAGTGACATATAGTGCTCTGTCCCATGTGTGTGCTGACATGTGGTGAGCCATATAGGGACATGCTCAACAAGCTGCCCGTGGAGGGCTTCCTGGTTCAGGACATAAGCCTCTCCTCTGATCAGAAAATGGCTTAACAGATGCCTTGACCAGGTATTGCAATAGTTGATATTTCAGTTACTTTTCTTTCATTGCTGGGACAAAATACCCAACACCCAGAGTTAATGGAGGAAAGGTTTATTTAGCTCACAATTTGTGGAACTTTCAGTCCATGCTGAGCTGGCCCCAAGGCAGGGTTGCACATGGCAGAGAAAAGCAGTTCATGGCAATGGAAAACAGCAAAGAGTAAGGAGAGGGACAGCAGCTGTGGCTGCTAGGAAACCTCTCTCCCCTCTTTACATTTGCCTGCAAATTATCTGCCCCAAGGCAGGTGTAGTATTCATACCCATAATCCCAGCATTTGATCATGAATTAATCACAAACTCTAGAAGCCATCCATGGCTATATGAGGCTCTGAGGGCACACCCAGACACAAACCAAAACAGTTGACCAGCAAGAATAGCATCTAACCAAAAACTCTGACTGCTGAGCATGGGATCCTGCTAGGAATAACATCTGACCATGAGCAACGACCATAACTTAGTCTCCAGGTTGAAGCCCTGGCTCAACATATGGCCCAGGTGTGAAATGTTACGTGCCAGGCTCTGATGTTGTCCATTTATGAAACTATTCAAATAAAAATAAAAAGTTGTTTCAAAAGCATGATTCTTGACTTGCTAACTACAAAACAAGAAAGTACTTGTGCCCTGTTGCATATAGAATATTATGTTTATACTCACCTGACCTTTGAGGAAGTGTAATGTGGAAAATCACTAATACTGCTTCAAGGCTCAGGGGGTCTAAGGACACCTGAGGATGTGACCCTGCTTGTCTAATGCAGACAGGAACACAGAGGGATACGGTTATGTAACCATGACTTAGCACAGGTAAACACACATGTGATAGTTATGGCATTATACAAGAATGTAAATATGAGATAACAACCTGTTTCAGAGTTATACAATGAAGATGCAGGCTGCTCTTGCACTCTTGTGCCCTGCTTTGCTCCATGTTGCCGGCTGTTGTTGGGGATGAGTTGCATATATGCATTATTTAACTTTGGGAAAATCTCCCTTGGGCTCCCTGAGGGGGCTGACATAGTTAACATTATGTCTGTTCAATAGTAAATCACTACAAGTAATTTAGTGTATAAGCAGTAATATCAATATTTCAATTACGTGGAACATAAGATCAATAAGATTCATAAAGTCTGTAAGACCTATAGACTTACAACCTCTCCACGAAAATTGTTTATTTACATAGTAAATATTGCTTATATGTATGATTGCTCATATTTGGGCTCTTGTTGCAGAAAGGCTTATCATTGGACAAGTTGAATGTTACACGAGTCCTAAGTTTTTAGAAAACAGGGTGGGTTAAAGAAATTCTGTTTTATTCTAATCTGTTTTGCATTCTAGAGAACAACTTTCCATGAAGAACAATGCTCTCTTTGCCATGTGATTTAAACAAATTTCCTATATTTTGGTGGATTAATTAATGATCAACTTGTAACAACCAGTTGAACTGAATCAGTATGGTTTTGAGTGTGGAAAATCTACCTGAGGATTATGGCCAACAGCATGAAAAAAGAACAGGAAGGGAAGATGGTGTGCTGTTGATCCTCCTACTTAAGCTTGTAGCACTGGTTTTCCTGATATGAACTCCACTGTTCTCACCATTGGAGAGGCCTGGGTTCTTGCTGTCACTGAGGATGGCTGTGGTTCTCTTTGAGATAGCTCTGGTTCTTAGCTTGAGCATCACTTTTTGGCTCCAGTGCAGATCGCTCGGCCTGGTGTCACAGATTTTCTAATTTCCACCACTGGCCTTTGAGTCTTCCAAGTGCAAATCCTTGATACAGATTTGCATGACACATTGTCATGGGCTCTAGACCTTCAGCTGGACTAGTGAGAGACATTACTGTGGGATACAGGCTCTTAGTTGGATTCTTTGGATCTCTAGTGTGTGGACAGATCTCTTGCACTCTTCTGAATTTGATTTTTAGGGAGAATATTATAAAATAATCTTAGAAATTAAATATCCACTATTATATCTATTCCCTTATAATCACTGATTATAATATGCATGCACCTTGATTTATGACAGGGCCAGCCTCATACTACTTAAATCTGCATTTCTTGACTCAAACAATTAACTGATCTGTTTTGTGTAACTAAATTACAAAACAGACTTTCATAATTTTTCAATATAGTAAGGCTAACTGTATTTACCAGTGGATTATCACAGCAGGTATAGGTATCACTACTGCAACGGGTTCTCAAAACAGTTAGGAGATAGTGAGACTAACTTTAATTAAACACACAGACAAGTGACTATGTAGATAAGAAATGAGGCAGAGTAATTGGAAAAAAGTTAGTGGAAGGATCAGGGATAAGGGAAGATTTGGCTAAACGCTCCTCCCAAGGCTCTTGCTAAAGCCAGGCCAGATATCACCTGGGCATGCTGGATCACAAGCAAGGGTGATTAAAAGCATGAAGAATTCTGCTTCACAGACTTGGTAGGATTCTTGGTAAAAGTAGACAAGGTAGAGTTAAAACAGAAGTCTGGATGCTGGTTTGGGAGACAGTTTATGAGTCCTACCAATCCATGAAAACATGGTGCTTGGTAACAAACTTTGTTACTATCCTTTCCTTCCCTTAAGCCCCTGACGTTGGGCTCTTCTCAGTCTGAGGCAGCAGATAGTACTTCCTTAGGATCCTTCAGGGCCTTTCCCAGCCTACAACCTGATTTCGTTAGGTATCCAAATTCTATCTCTATACCATTTCATTCCTCTCTGTAAAACAAGTTTGAATCTAATTCTTCATGCCTTGCAGATCACAGTAGTCCCTATCAAAATGGTCCCTCTCCTCCTGTTGCACCCTGCCTCTCCTCTTTCCACCCACTCATTATTCTGTAATCATTGCCAATAATATGTCTTCTTCCTAATACTAGACCATAAGTAGTGACATCTGCTACAGGGATAAGCAGGGCTCGGAGGTTGTTATTCCATACAGTGAGCTAGCAAATATTGATATGCAGCTACTTTTTCTTACTCTAGTCAGAAAAACATATACTTGAGGATTTTGCTATGCATAACCAAGATGAGTGGAAACTTTCATACCTGCAATTCAAAGAGAAAAAGTGCCATATTCTCTTCCATCCCAGAATCACTGGTACTGCTTCCAGTCTTCGCTGGATACCTTATTCTGATCATCAGTTTGTACTGAATCTGGGACATCACTTGGCTTATCATCTTAGGCTAGTCTCCCTTCTTTGCCTTCTGCAAGAAGAAAAAAAATAAAAGTCTTTTCATGTTAATTTTTCACAATCATCCTTCTCACTTGTGTGCTTCGCATACTAAAAATGCATAAATACTACAGCCAGCAATTTAATAATAACTATCTGTCTTTAGGCCATTCACCTACCCATTTCAAGTCTCCTTCAAATGTCTGTTTGGATTTTTTTCTTTCTTTGTTTAGCTTTTTTGAAGGACACAACTCACATTTTATTGTATAGCACAATTGAAGATTTTCTCACCCCTCACACAGACTCAGCTCTGGAGATCATATGACATATGCAACAGTTCATTACTGATTCTGCTAACCAGCAATCCATTAACTGTAGAACCCTGTAGCAACTCAAAACACTGGCAGCTTTGAAAGTAAAATGACTGTTTAGTATCAGCCACCAAAGGAGGAAAGTGTTAAATTACATGAGCTGGAGGTCATTGCCCTGAGCCTATCTCTGAAGCTTGAGTGTCTATCTAATGAATTTCAAGCTAACTAGTGGGCAGACAACTGAAATCTCAATCTAGGCATTGTAACAGAGAGAAGGAGAGAGCAGGGCCTAACCAGTCATCTGCAGCAAGCATGGCCTCCCAGGCTGCTGATAGACCATGTCACATCAGAACAGGGAAAATGCGTGGCTCAACCCAGTTTTGCCCTTTCAGGTTCAGACTATAAAAGCTCGCTTTTCACTTCACTGAGCAAAGCCTTCTGCCCAATTACAAGTCCTCAAATGTTTGATTTAGTCTTACATTTCCAGTACGTACAAGTGCTTATCAGTGCCATATGCATAATTTCAATGAGCTATGTCTCATATGATTCCCCTTTTAAAACATCAAATTAACCTCATTCTGTTTATTTGAAAGTGTTTTTGTACATTTCATTAATGTTTCTCAAATTCTTAATTAATTTATTCAAAATTGAAGTGGGAGGGCTGGGGAAATAGTTCAGAGCCATAAGCACCTGTTTGGCAAGTACAAGGTCCCGAGCTTGATCCCTGGTGTAGAAAAAAAGAAAATGCTGAAGTGAGAAAGAAGAATCCTTGCAACAATTAGTTAGACTTTTGGTCCCCACAAATTGTTATATCCCTCTTCAGTGTCACATGATTGAGAAGACTTATGAGTCAGGGAGTCCATCATTGGCTGAAAGGCCCAGGGGAGTGTGGAGTGGCTTACTGAGGGCCTAGAGACTCTTTAAGCTTCCTCTCCACAGAGAGTCTAATGTCGCACTCTTTCTTTGTGTCCCTCTTCTGCAGGTATCGTAGCATTCTTAGAGACATCTAACCTTGAGCTTCATTGATGTATTCTCCTCTGGTGATCACCTGAAATATCTTCATCTGACTCTTCCCTAAGCCACTCTTTCTTCCTGGAGAATTTTCTTTCCTCTGTTTTTCTTTGCTGTCTAAACTTTCCTTCCTCAAGGCAGTATATTTTTGATTTGTTAAAAATCCAACAAGATTTTGCTCTTAAGTCTTTCTAAATAGTCTTCATTTTCATTCCAGATTTGCTTCCTTATTTGTAAATATAGTGTGCTGTTACATACACACGGCGTCTTTGATATAAATGAAACCTCCCTAAATTATGAGTTGTCATGCCTGAACTAGAATAAAATTTAAATTTGTAAGGTGATGTATTGCTTGACATAGGCTGTGTAACATATCACATATTTATACTCAAATGATATTTACATATTTCTCCATATACTAAGAATTTTTAAAATTAACGTACTTCAAATATTCACCATTTATTAAAATTAACATAAAAGCCAAAATTTACAAGTTTATATGAATTACAAGAATTAACACCTAACCAAAAATTGGTTTTTTATTTTATACAATATCTGTACACATCCCTCCACTCAAATAAATTAATTTCTTGTAGCACATATCAGTTAAATTTACTTAGGAAGCTTCTGGACATTAGTTTTATTTCTACTCACTAATAAATATTTTATTTATTATTTTTATGTAACCAAATTTTTAACTTTCTTTGGCAATATCTATTTTCCTAAACTGAGCACTCTCTAAATTTTCCATAAACTTGAAAAAATATTCAATATAACAACCATTGTTGGATTCCTATTACTTTGCTTAGTGAAATTTTCTAAAGTTTCTAATTTTTATCTACTATCTTTTAATCTCTTTAAAACATATTTTAAAAATTAAAGTGGGAAACAAAGGAATGTGACATCATACTCAAGATGTATTTGCATGTTTGTATTTGTCACCATGCTAGTCACTCAGTGATGCTGGGAATGATTACACTGTCACTCTAGAAAAAAAAAAAAAAAAAGGAAAAGTTGAGAGAGAGAGAGAGAGAGAGAGAGAGAGAGAGAGAGAGAGAGAGAGAAAAAAAAAAAGGAAAAGTTAAGTCAGAAAGTGCTCCAGAGATAAAGCTTCTTACTCTTCTCATTCTCCAGCATCTGTATCTCTCAGGTTCCTGTCTTTGAACTGATCACTTCATAATTCATCATGACTTCACATCATGACTTCATAACTCATCTATGAGAGGCGTCACAAGAAATGGAATCGCTCAAAATGTGAATGATCCTAATAGATGGGAGAAGAGGAGACTAAATTACAGCCATTAAATTTCCAAAAAGATCAGATGCTGCCAAGAAAAAAAAAATACTCTAGAGGCACATGTCACAATAGTGTACAGTTCATAATGAGGTTCTTCTGAATCAATTTTCTAGTCTTCCACTAAACTGTTAAAGGATCGCACATTAACAAGTAGAAGTGACACTCAGCAGAACAGTGACGATAATGCTGCATCTCTGCAACCTTAATTTGCTGATGCTCAGAGCTGTTTCCTCTATTAGATGCCTCACACTGAGCAAAACTTGACGCTGTGCATGTACTCAGTTGCTAGGATTTGCACTGCATCCTCTCCCCGATTAACACCTTTCAAGTCCCATGGTCTTATTTTTCCCACCTACTAAAAGAAATGAAAACAACAAGAAACAAAGAATGAGTATGCGACATTACTCTGTAGTAGATTCACAGTCAAGGGCTTAAAACCTGGTCTGGTTCGAGAGGATATGTGAAGAAAAAAAAATGTGAGTTAAATGCCAACATAGTCACAATTCAACATGGCAAACATACCAAGGAACTCAAGACACGGTACTTAGATGTGGCATGCTGGGATCTGCGCAAACAAAATGTCTCTGACTTCCTGCCATTCTTCATTAAACTAAGCAAGAAAATATTTACCTGACCTTGCCTCTAAATATTTGGTAAAGCAGGTTTCCAAGGAGGACTCCCTACAACACACGAAGGGCTTGAGGGTATAGTCCTGGTCTGCTATGGAGAAAGAGGAGAATGAGTCATTTGTAGGAAAATGGATGCACCTTGAGACCTTGATGTTAGGTGAAATGAATCAGGCACATGAGCTTAAGATCACATGGTTTCTCTTCATGAGGAAGCAAAAATACAGCTAAAGAGAAAATATAAGACGGGTGGTAGGCAAAAGGGAGAAAGAATCCATTTAAATTGCAAGGAGACAAAATGATGCAAGGTAGGTAGTGTGAGAGAAGAAGTGGACGTGAAAAGAATTGAAATGTGTCATGTACATGTATCAGCACCCTAGGAAGAAAGTAGTCATGCATATGGCAAACATGGTGAACAGCAATGAAGTTCAAAGCAGTAAGAAATGTTAGAACTACTGTCTGTTTTTCTTTAGCTACATGGAGCTATAAGGTTTGTAAAAACTCATTCTGATCCTCTTGTCTCAACCTCCCCAGTGCTGGAATTACAGGCATGTGCAACAATGCCTGGTTTTCACTGCACTCTCTGGGATCCCAGGCCCAGCACAGTATGTGGTACCATGGATCAAACCCAGGTCCTTGTGCTTGTCAAGAAGGTACATAGGCTGCCAAGCTATGTGCCCAGCACAGGAGTTGAATATTTATGTAAGAGTTTCTTTTGCAAAATAAGAGAGGGGAGGTAAACTACAAGAAGTAAAAGATCAACATAGTGGCAAGATCACAGCTAGTTGGATGCATAGTAGGGTCAGAAAAGAATTGTATTTGGGGGTCAGGCAGTGTAAGCTTTAAGACAAGAAGCCTTCAGTTAGTGGAGTGCTAAAAAAAGAGATTGTAGTGGGTAAAATATAATTATGTGAACGGTTCCACTAGAACAGAAGATAGGATCATGAAGAGAGTGGCCTAGGACATGAGTGAGTTTTAGCTGCCTTCTCTGTTTATTGGAATCCTATTTTGCTTTCAGAAAAAAAATAGCATCCCAACCTCATTGATAGACATGATAATTGTGTAAATTGATTTCCTTGCACACAAATAGTGATAGTTCAGATAATAATCCTCCCTCTTGTAGAATTTGCTTCTATTTCTATTCACAAGTAATGGGACAAAACTAAACTTTTACTGTATTCTTGTGTATATGAGAAAACTAATCTCTAAAATATAGTAAGTATGAGAGAAACACTTCTTCATGGATGTGATCTGAAGGCCATGTATGCTTGAAGGAGTTGTGTAGGTAGCACTATGTTGAAAAGCCTGATGTTCATCTGGAAATAAGAGACCCCAGTGACAGAGAAAAGCTGAGTTCTTATTAATATTATTTATGGCCTTGGATCCAGCCTTCAATGAAGAATTATTTAAGTATTTTAGTCATGAGCATTGCATATATATTCTTTCTCTTATAAGCCAATTTATTATATCTAATGATAATATTCAGTAGCATATAAAATTTTTTATTCTGTAGTGTCCAACTGTCACACACCTATCTTGTGTGCCCACTTTTGGCTTGAGTTTAATACTGAAGATGGTACACAGATAGATTTAAATGATAAAATTACAATGTGTCATTTGTAAATAAGTTGAATATTTCACTAAGTATATAAAACAAACATGTAGAATCAGACTATATTAATAAGAAAAAATTGAAAATATAACCATTGGCATATTAAGTAAGTTAACATTTTCTTCCCAGTGTTCTAAAAACTTATTTGGAATTTTGCAGATTAGAGTCTGCTCATAAAACTATCTACTTATAACTGGATTTTTTTTTCTTCTTGTAATAAACAATATGGCATTTATTGTGGTATGAAAAGCAGAAATGAGTACAAGATAAACTGAATGGAAGGATTCATACTTAAACATGGATTAATCTACAAATAGTAATGCAGACATACTTATCAGGGAAAATGTTAAGAAGTGACCTTGGCTGTAATTTATAATTTTGTGGGGGCCTCCATACTATTTCCATGTACTGTACAATTTTCTTCACTAAAAAGTATTTCTCTAAGACCAAGTTTTCTATTAAAATAATTTCTTGTCTGTTGTTACTTTTACTGCATGCAATTAATAGTATGCTTTATTCCACATATGTGGTTGATAAAATAATATATTCTCTAGTTCATGGTAAACAATTTATAAAAAAACTTAAAATCTATTAGGAAATGATTTATTATCAATATGACAGAAATAATTTGCTTAACAAGAAAACAAAAACTAAGCTTAGATTTGAATGTAGAGTGGCTTCGACCGCCGCTGCCTTTCTCCGACTGGTGGGAATCAGTTCGTGCTCTTGTCGCCTCGGGCCCGCCGTCTTTTAGAGACCAAACGCCATGCCTTCAATTAAGTTGCAGAGTTCTGATGGAGAGATATTTGAAGTTGATGTTGAAATCGCTAAACAGTCTGTGACAATCAAGACCATGTTGGAAGATTTGGGAATGGATGATGAAGGAGATGATGACCCAGTTCCTCTACCAAATGTTAATGCAGCAATATTAAAAAAGGTCATTCAGTGGTGTACCCACCACAAGGATGACCCTCCTCCTCCTGAGGATGATGAGAACAAAGAAAAGCGAACAGATGACATCCCTGTTTGGGACCAAGGATTCCTGAAAGTTGACCAAGGAACCCTTTTTGAACTTATTCTGGCAGCAAACTACTAGACATCAAAGGCTTGCTTGATGTTACATGCAAGACTGTTGCCAATATGATCAAGGGGAAAACTCCTGAGGAGATTCACAAGACTTTTAATATCAAAAATGATTTCACTGAAGAGGAGGAAGCCCAGGTACGCAAGGAGAACCAGTGGTGTGAAGAGAAGTGAAATGTGCCTGACACTGTAACACTATAAGGATTGTTCCAAATACTAGTTGCACTGCTCTGTTTATAATTGTTAATATTAGACAAACAGTAGACAAATGCAGAAGCAAAACAATTGTATTAGCATAATATTGTCATCATTGCATGTGTAGTTTGAGTTACAGATTCCAAACCAATGGCTGAATTTCTTCTAGTCTGAGCAAAAGTTGCTGGTTTTCTTTCCTCTGAATAAAACTGAACTGTGGGTTCTCTGTAGAAAGTTGACATTTTGAGCTTTCCCTTTTTTTGTAAAGTGATTTCTGCAGAGGTTATTGTCCAGTTAACTTTAGTGAGCTTTTCGAAGTTGGCATTGTAAATAAAACAACTTACAAAAGTTTTCTGCAGTAGAGTTAACAAAATACTATCTTTATTCAGAAGTTGGAAACTGGAAAAAGGCTACTTGAAGTAACTGTTCCAAGTGGGGTTGTCTAGAATGTCTTCCAGCCTCCTAGAGTCAAGCAGTATCACTGGTACAGATTAGCCTGCAGGTAGCAGGACTCCCTTAGTTGGACCTGAGGACTTGATTTGTTTTAAAATTTTTAATCTCAGCTTTGAATATGTTGCCTAGAGACTTAGTAATTGCCGAGTTTGTGGTTTGGGGGAGAAATGTAACTAGACAGTTTGTTAGCTTTCCAATTAAAGACAACACTTAATTAAAAAAAAAAAAAAAAAGATTTGAATGTAATACATTCCAGAAATACTAAGTATTGTGTTATGTAGATTACTTTCTACTTTTACAATTTAAGTAATTTTCATATCCACCAATTATGTTAACATAATGCTTTAAAATTAGGAACTGGTTATATTGCAATGAAAAAATAATATTAAATTTATTTAAATGATAAAGTTAACAGTGCCTTAAAGGCAAAATATAGTTTATTTGAAAACATGTTAATATCTACTATGGGTTTTTTGTTTTGGTTTATTAAATATGAAACATTACTTTTCACTTCTAATGTCTATCAGAGATTTATAGGTGTGGGATTTTTACAAATGTTGCTTGACCATATAAGTTTTATTATATTTCACTAGATATGTGAATGTTCATAAACAAGCACTAGAGAAGATGTCTCCTTTAGCCAGTCTTCCATGATTGCTATCAATTACCTTTTGCTAGGGACAGAACCGGAGGGAGACCCAAACCTCACCACTCCATGCTAAAAACTGCTTTCCATCCCACCATCAACCCAAAAGTCTAGCAGTTGGCTGTTAAAGAGACGAGAGCACTAGGAGGATCTACGCAATGTAGAACAATTCTCTGCCCATACAGGAGCTTATGAAGTGGTGGGACGATGGGAAAAATATAGAATGTGTGGTGTGGGGGAAAAATCCCCTCTAGATAAACTACAAGTTCTCATATCATTACAGGTCTCTTCTATCCACAGCAACTGCTAGGTTGATGGTGCAGTAATGCCTGTTTCAACATATGCTACACTCTGCCCAGCTAATATATTTTCCTGAAGCTCACTTCAGGTACTGATGTGTGTAATTCTCAAACTGAGTGTTTTTACTTTATTCCCACTGCCCATTTCCCACATAAAACTTCTCTGTGTTGTAAAATAGAATAAATCTGCGCAATGGAAAAGCAATAAATTTTATTCATAGGAACTGCTTCAGTAAGGAGGGCAGTCATGCTACAGCAGAGCATGAGGATTATTGAGGTAGGAAGCATCTCTTACCATAAGATCTGTCAGTATCTCAAAGATCAGGCTGAGAAGAATCATTTACAAGGATGGGGTCAATAAGACTCAGAAAACTACACATGGGGAGTGAGAGGATAAGCAAGAGGCTCGATCAAGAACCTGCAGTTGTTCTCAGAGGTCAGCTTCTATTCCAAAGGCGCCACTAAAAGGAGGCTGAAGGGGTTGGGGAGATGGCTCAGTGGAATAAACACCTCCCTGACAAGTGCAAGGGTCTGAGTTTAATCCCCAGTTCCACCAAAAAGATAAAATGAGGTTGCTCTGTGTCCCAGTACCCAAGAGTAGGTCAGTGCTCTAGACCAAGATATAAGCAAGAAGTTTCTCTCAATCTAGTCAAATTGAGTTACCGGATGTGTCTATATTTGTCAGTTGGTATCTAGCCCACCTAACCATCCATGAGGCTAAGAAGAGGAACTTGAAGGACTGATTCTCATCTTGTTCTATGTGAAAAGAGGGCTGCTGTCTCAACTTACCCCGGTCATAGAGAATAACTTGTTTTGCAGTTAAGCTGTTTCCCAGGGCATAAGATGGTTAGAGGTGCAAGGAGTAGGGTTCCTCTAAATTGTCACTGATTGCGAGGAGTACAGAACTCCTCAAATTCAGCATTGTCAAGGTGACTGCCACTTCCTACTGCAGAACAAGGCCCATCCAATTAAACTGCTTTAAAAAGAATAAAAAATGGCATTTGAAGGGCAGAGTTGTTCAGAAAAGTGACTTAACAGGAGGTGATATAGAGGGAGGAAGACAGGGTGAAGAGCCCTCCCTGCCTCTGTCCTGGTGCTTCATAACTGATGCGGGAGTACCAGACCAATGAATGTCTTTCACGTTGGATAGGGTAGGAATTCTGTTGGTGGAATGTCCATAAACGCCCAGGAAAATTGCCATAATTTCCCTAAGAAGGTGAAATACCTTTTGTATGAATAATTCACAGTAATTCACTCATTTAACGTTTTAGAGATAATTAAAATCTGAACAAACAATGATAAATTTATTTGCAGTAATTACGTTATAATTACTTACAGCTATCGTACAACTATCTGTAAGTCTGAAAATTTAAATCCCTACATTATTCTCCTTTATTTTTTTAATATACAACAATGCATATGTTACAGTTTTTCAAAACAGGAATATCGAATTAACAATGGTTGCTATATTACCTATTTTTATCACCAAATCTGTTGAAATGTATTTTCTGAAGTATTTGCTTTTTAATTTTATTATATTTTTCTATTTAGAATTTATAATCTGTAATGATGCAAAATTTTGTTTTAATATCATTCTTATGAAAACATTTTCCATATAATATTATATAGGTATATATTTTTTATTTTTTAAATAATTTTATTGAGAAACAAATAGCAATGAGACAGTTTCAAAAGTGATTAGTAGGACAGTTTTCAATAATTAATACATTGCATATTGTTGTCTTCTTAGTGGTTATTCATAGTATAATTTGCAGACATGATGTCATGTCCACAAACGCCATTAGTACAAATCCATTATTCTCCTTTAAATCTTTAGCAACATTTTCTAGATACTAAAACATGGAAAACCAAAAAATGCCCCCATCCTTCTGGCAGATTACGCCCATCCCTAATGTCAGCTGACTCATTGTCAATTTTCCACACTTCAGTCGGGTTAGAACTGCAATCCCAGCAGTTATGGCTTAGCAAACATGTCAAAAACAGGGTTTTGTCTTCAAAAATTAAAGTTGGGACCTCACTGAATTCTTAAATATTCTTTGTCTAGGGCATAGCTGCAGGATCCCTTATACATATCAGGGAATTCCAGAAAACATACTGGCTCCTACCTTTAACACTGATCTTTGTGCTCATTTATCAAACACTATGCTCATTACAGCGAGGTGCTCAAGACCCATAAATGGAATCTCCTGCTCCCCTGCTCTCAGGAGCTCAAATTTTAGCAGAGACACAGAAACACTAAAAAATACTACACTACCGCTTGATGAGATCTTAGTGCTGGCAAACTCCAGGTATGTGGCCACATTATGCTAACTTAGACAGTTTCAAATTTTACTAGACTCTTTAATATCCATGAAGAAGTACAAATTAATCATTTTTATTTCTGTATAAGGTTGTTAAAATGATTTGTTCCTAACAGAAACCAGGGATCAGAAATAAAAGGAGTTTGGTGGAACATGACTGCTGTGATGATTAGTTTAGGTAGAGCAAATGCCACATAGAATTTAGTGACTCTGAGCCTGGGGATGTGAGTACCACCTGTCACTCCTTTTTAACAATTCTCATCTTGGTCAACTATTTAGAATATTATTGCACCATTTTTCAATCTCTGCCTGTGGTAGCTTAACACAATCCCTGGCTTTTTTTTTCAGTTTAAAATAATAAAGACAAGCAGTTTTGAAAGCAACCCTAAGGCCAAGGAAAGTATTTATATCTGCTGCTATTCAGAGAATAACTGAGCCAATAAAGCACTCGATGGATTTTGCAGTTTTCCCAATTATGTTTCTCAGCTTCCTGTGGGTATTCTATGAAAGACTGTGGGTGTTCTTAATCAAGAAAAACAACATATTTCTTCTATCATTCTGCACTTGCAGTGTTTTCATTTAAACAGACTTCTTGTCAAATGATATTGAAGTTTCAAAAATATTTTCTTTATCCACTGGTACATGTACAATGACTCTAATGTATTGAAATTCTTTGACCATATTCAATTAATTTTAACAGAATGGAAAATTCATTGAGATTTTTCACATAAAACTTTTTCTGCTTAATATAAGACTACATGAAATTTAGGAATGGCCACTATACCTAAAAAGAAAGTGTCTAGGAAAGCTGCAGTTTGACCATAATAAAGCAAGTTTCCTTACAGTCAAAAACTCAATGGATGCTTGAACTCTAAGACTCTCTGCTTCTCAGTGTTAACTGAATTTCTTAAATCTCAATGTGGAGAACTCTGTTCTTCCAAGAATTCTTTCTCTCTGAGTTTGTGAGAGTCTGTAACCATTAGCACTTTGAAAATCAGACATAGGATAGATAGAAATGTAGGTAGTTGAAATAAAGAGATATTAGATGGTGAATCTGTCAGCATCTATACAGAACAAAATTACTGATAAAATTTGTTTGGCTCAATCAAAATATTTTTAATTAAAAAAATCATATAAAGAGCTTGCCCTGCTCACCCACATCAGTTTTGATAATGGAAAGGAATACAGGATTGCTGTAAGGGAAATAAAAAAATTCAGACTGGCTCACTAATGAGGTAATGGAAAGCACTGTTGTAAAGAATTCATGTGCAAGGACCGGTGAGGTAGCTCAGTGGACTATGCACCTGCTTAGGAAAGTGCAGGGACCCGGGTTAGATCCCCAGTACTGCATGTTGGGCCAGCTCCACCCCCAGGCCCACTGAAACGGCCACCGAGTTGGGGCATGGTGGTACACTCTTACAATCCCAGCGCTGGGGAAGCTGAAAACAGGAGGATCACTATCCTCCTGTCGAGCTGTGTAGTGAGACTCTGTACCAAATACATGAAGAAAAAAATAACATGCAAAAAATGCATCAATTCATAAAGCTGTTACAATATATTTAGGTTCAGTGCAGTGTTTTATGCATTCTTATTTCTTCTATTACTTTTCATCTCATTTTGATGGGAAGATTCCCAAACATAAGTTTCTGTGGCTATGAATTTGAATCCGGCCTTCCTGTTCTGATGTATAGATGCCAACTTTCTCTTTTCATATGTCCAGATGAAAAGAATCTCTGGCATTTTAGCAAGATTAATCTTTATGTGCAGATGTAATGAAAAGCAAAAACCTGGCTTATTCCAATAATAAGGTTACACTAAGAAGTGCTATAAGAATAAGAATATTATACTGCTAACTTTTATCAGCATTTTGAAGGTAAGAGTTAATGCTTCAAATTTTTGCTTTGACCAATTTTACATGCTTATACCTGATAATCTGAGCAATTACAGAAAAGACAGCAATGTACAATATAACAACAGCTGTTGAACACCTATCATCTTGGGTTTTTTCTGAAATTGGGTATTATTTATGTCTTATCTATTCCTTTTCTTTCTCTTTAAAATAAAAAAATACAATAAGTCTAAAAAAGGAGAGAATTCCTTTTTTTAACGTTACAAACCTCAGCTTGATAATATTTAAAAAGGCCACAACATGGAATTTTCTAATACAGTGTCCTCTTCTTCTGTGACTTTTACTGAGCAAAAGTTAAATATACAAACTCACGGAAGCCACGTGCCTGCAGCTACAAGTCATTGCAGCAGCGATAAAGCCTTCATACAGGAATTACCTGACTGATGCTCGTCATGGGTATTTGGCAGGGAGATAAGAAGAGGGATATTCACAACAGTTTCTATATTGGTTTTAGGAAACTGATAAAAACAGAGCAAATATGTTGAATGATCCCAACAACCAAGTCTATCAGACTGTGCAAAATTGAAAGTACATTTCTAAAGTCAAACTGGAAAATCCTTTTGAGTTTACTAAATTTAAATGCTCTTTTGTCCGCTCAGGCATGTAAAAAATAAAATCTGAAGTCATATACTAATATAAAACATATAATTTGCTTGACTTAGATTATTGCCAGTGATTCAGTGTAAGGTACAAGTTAATTATTGTGAGGGAGTAAGCACCTGTCCTTCACCTGATTTGCAGCAAAACAATGCAAGATGAGCCATCAAAATAGCTTTTTCCTTTCTTTTTTTTTTTTGTGGTACCAGGAATTGAACTCAGGACCCTGTGCTTTCCAGGCAAACATTTATTCTACTGAGCTATCTCCCTTACCCAAAATGGCTTTCTTATGTGAAGAAAGGTACACAAGTTTTGCAGAGTAAATGAACAGATTTTTGTTTCAACATTATTTGCTATCCTTAAAATATGCTTAATGATCCATTGTGATTCATTAGACCTTATAGTTTTTAGTTTTTCAAACTTCAAGGGGGTGGAAATTCTATATTCCTGTATACATGGTGGAAATGCATTTGTAGTTCATGAATGTCTTTTTTTAAGCAATTATGATCAATAATTACAAAAGTCCTGCAGTTGTTGAATTTAAAATCAATAGTAAAATTTTCATTTCTTATAAGAATATAAAAATAATAAGAATATTTGAAAAGACAAATAATAATAAAATGACATTGAAAATATGATTAATGGGGGCTGGGGAGATGGCTAAATAGAATAAGAGCTTGCCTGACAAGTGTAAGGGCCTGGGCTCAATCCCCATTCCACAAAAAAAAGAAAGAAAAGAAAATATGATTAACAATGAAATGGTATTGAGATGAATTAGCCTGCAAAAGTGTCCAAACTCAGCTAGTCTCTGTGAATTCAGTATCACCACTCTCAGGAGTCAAGGTAAGGAGACAAAACATCGTTTTACAGGATCATTTGTTAATTCATCTCTACATATTTAAAGAGGGCAGCCATATGTATCAATCAAAGCTCATTATTAAAACAGTGACTCTGAAAGCCATTTTGCTATCCTAAGAATAGAACACATCTTTTTCTTTATTCCTCAATGTTCTTACCTTTAGCTTTTCTTACTCTCAATATTTGCCAAATCTTTCTCCTCTGGTTGGCTTGTCTTGGCTTGTTGTGTTTTGAGCCGTGCTTTTAAGAAATGGCAGCTAATGCCATATACGCTGGTCAGTGATGATTCCATGGAGAGTCATAAAAAGTTATTGTTATGGTTTGTGCCTAGATGTCTCCCCAAAGCATCAAGTAATCATGGAGGGTTTTCAGAGGTGGCTGAATCCAGAGTGTGTGATTGATTGGTAGTACAATGCCGGGATTAAGGGTGCTGGGATTAAGAGAGGGAGATTGCTAGATCAGCCCACTGATTGGACTAGCACTGTGGTAATCCTGGCAGGCTGCCGAGGATGATTGTCCCTCTGTCTTGTGCCACCCTGCCTTGGGTCCAGCCAATTATGGACTGAAACCTCTGCAAACTGGGAGCTAAATCAACTTTTCTTACTTCAATTTTGGGTGTCAGGTATGTTACCTCAGTACTGAGAAGAATAAGTAAGACAATTGCTGCACACATGTAACTGAAACTCATGTGGCAGAGTTTCAAAAATGCAAGCATGTGAATAAGTAGCAATGTCTTCTACTGAGGAGCGATGTGGGAAAAGCGTAGTGGGTTACCGAAAGTGAGTGATGAGGGGCCTCAGGTGCTAGATTTAGGACAGGCTTATTTGAGGAGCAGAGGCACATGTTCAGCATCTCTCAGAGGAGGAATGTTCCAAGCACTTTCATCAGTAAACACCAAAGATCAGAGAAACAGAGGACTAGGGGTGGGACGATGGCTTTTTCCTGAGTTCAGATGTTATTGGGTCAAGTTACCAAATTCACACCAGCAGATACCTTATTATAGTCTTTAAATATATGAAGCAACTTGGATTTTTTTTTCTAGAAACATAAGAAAAAGTTCTTTGAGGCTGACATCTAAATTTAAGCATATTGTCAAAATATTTTAGTAACAAGTGAGTGTTGTTAATAAAATACATTATACATTCACCAGAATATATAATACTTTTCAGGGATCACACTTTAAGATATACAGGCACTGATTAGCTCACAACAGTGCTCTTTAATATGAATACAATAATGTTAACACTGGAAACATGGTGATGGAAATGCAGGTCCTGATTGTAAATGAGCTCTGAGACTATGAACTTTATTTTCTGGAAGGAAAATGATGTCTGTTTTTTTTTTTTTTTTTTTTTTTTTTTTTTTTTTTTTTTTTTTTTGACTCAGGAATGAACAAATTCATAGACTAAAGCTTGAACCCCCCCCCCCATTGAGATGTAATAGCAAGGCGATGGTAGAGATTGGTACAGGAAGGTGGAGCAGGTCAATCTTTATTTGAGGTGTTTCCAGGCAAGATGACAATGACTAAATTGAAATTTGAGGCACTTGGAAAGGAGAGAAAGTATTTCTGATAACAGAGGAAACAGTCTGTGTGGTAGACAGGTAGTTTGTAGACCACAGCCTATTCTAGAGCTTTCACTCACTCTTATGTGAGCAAAGAGTAGCTACAAGAAAGGGGTTTGTGGTAAGGAAAAGTGGCTATGTCATACCTGGGAGTCTATATGTTGCACTGACTATGATCAGCAGTGACTAAAGAGATGGGAACTCTCACATTGTCTTTTTAGCCAGATCAATCTACTGGGAATATGGAGATGCTCAAAAGGAGCCAAGAGGAAGGACAGAAAGCCAGAGAAATGGAAATTAAAGTACCATTGAGAATGCATTTTACTCAAGAATGGATGGTTACCATCCAGAAGCCAAATAATAACACAGGTGATTCTACAAGGAAAAAGGACCCCTTCCACATTGTTGGTGGGGGTGTATTCTAGGACAACTTTATGGAAAAGAATATGAAGATTCAAAAAACAGAACAATACAAAACAAAACTTGATCCAGTTATCTCCACTTAGATGTCTTCCCAAAACTGTTCAAAATTCATATCAGCATTATATGGTCCATTTCCCTCATGTATACAGCAGAATAATTCCTAACAGCTAAATCTTGGAAGGAAACTATATATCAGACGAATCAACAAAGAAAGTGTGATATTTATACATAGTACAATGCTACTATGCCATAGAGAACAAATTTGTGTTATTTGTAGGGAAATGGAAACACCTGAGATCACAATGTCAACTAAACTAAGCCAGACACAAGCTTGAATACCACATATCTTCTTTATAGGAGCAACACAGATCATTCAAAAATAAAACAAAAGGAAAGATAGACAGTAAGAAGCGGGGAGAGATAGGTCTTTTGCAAGTGGGAAAGAGATCTAGACATGTTAAGAAGGGATGAGAGAGAAAGGGAAATAAAATAAATTATGACATGTTAAGTACATGTAACTACTCCTTAAGATGAAAATAAACGTTATGTCCTACAAACATAATGATAGAAAAAAATTGTAAATACAGTAAGACCGTTGGTAACAAATGTGATAAGACACAGTGAAGATTAAAGGAGATACAATAAGATATAGCAATGGCTTGGTGCATCGAAGGGGAAGTGGTGGCTAGGACAGTTCACTTTTCTTTGCTTTATTTGGAAAGCTAGGTGTCTGGGACACAAGGAGAGAAGAGACAAACCTTTCTTTCTCAATCCATAACAGCAATTTTATAAATTTTAAAATCTATATTCAAGTCCTAGTTCTGTTCCTTATGAACAAATCACTTAATTTCATTTGTTTACATATGTATTCAAAAAACTGTTAAGAAAAATTAAGGATTTATCTGAGAAAAAGGATGACAAATGTCACAGAACACAGTGTAATTAAATTTTTATTACTTTTTTCACTTTTTTAAACCTCTCATTCCATTTTACTGATTTTTTTTAATTTAATCTTTCTTTCCAATTAATGTTCTGCCTATATTACTTTTCATTTTTCCCTGTTTTGCTGTTTTATTTCCATTTTCTTCTTTTTTGTGTATGTTTTTTAGGTAAGGGTCTACATGGTGTTCAAGATCTCACTACTAGATCAGACTCCTAGTGATCCGCCTGTTTACACCCTCCCAAGAGCTGGGATTACAGGTGTAAGCCACCACGCCCAGTCTCAATTGCCATCTCAGCATGCCCTCGGGGCGAGGCCAGCATAGCAACCCTGGGCATCAAACCCCTGGCTCCAGTACTTGCTTGCAGGTCCTTTAATCTGCTGAGCTATTTGGCCAGCCCCACTCTATTTCCTTTGTAACAAAATTCAATTAAGTCAAACTGAGTCATTACTGCTATATTGAATAATTACTGGTCTCTATTACTGAATAACTCATTATTAGGGTGTATTCAACAACATATACTTTGGATATGTTCTATGCATTCTCATTTGAGGCTAGAGAATATAAATGTATTTAGTACTCATACATTATAAAGGAACACAGATTTTGTCATTAATATCAAGCATGATGACAACAATGACACTTTCAAAGATTTAGTAATTTGCAGATATTTTACATTACTTCCTTTCAATATTATTGTGAGTTTGTACTGGATACTGTGGTCCCAATTTCACTAAGATATCAAGGTGGTAGCACAGTTAGTATAATGAAACAGAGATTAAATTCATGTACTATGTCCCTAAAGACTTGTTCATAGGCTTCTCTCTCATCCACAGAAATGTATCTACTGCCCCAAGTGGATATTTTTCTTAGTTTAGTATCTTTCTCTTCCTAAGGTTCTTCAATTTACAATCAAACACTTGTCCTAGTATTGGGCAAGATGTGGAAGAAAACCGCACAAAGTTCAAAGATAATATAAGGAAGAAACAAATGTATGAAAATAAAATATTTGTAAATAAATAAATTACTCTGCAAGAGATTGTATTTACATTGGACAAAGTTTCTGGAACAAAGTATAGTGGCACACAATGAAAGAATATGTTCAGGAGAAGCTAATAGTCCAGGACATTAAGAAGATGGTGTTCTCACCATGGAATATGCATGTCATGAGCATGATCTCAGGATAAAGGGGCTAGGAGGCTGTAAGCCATGTTTCTCCTATTTTTGCTTCTGTAGAAAAATCTATTTAATCATCTTTGTAAAGCATTTCCTTATTTTATATAAGCTTGTTTTTCTACTTCTTATTTGCACTTGTTTGTTAACATCTTCCTGGACTCAGGCTTAATATTTAAATAAAACATTTAACATTTTTCATTTTATATTTGCATGAAAGTTATGTTTTCACTCTGCAAAAAAAGTTGTCTTGTAATACATGAAATATTGAAGAACTTCATGTATTCCCAAAATGAGTGACAATATGCAAGTACTGTGGTATTTAGATTGGACAGTTTTGCATTATGTTGTAACAATTGATTCTAGGATGCTGTTTGAAATACACAGAAAATTATATTGTTTGCACTGTACTTCTTTACACTAATGATGAAAAAACCTAGCAAATGACTCAAAGTGTGCACAGCACATTATTGTTCTGTAAAATGCTTTTGAATACTCTAAAAAGTCATTGCTATGTTGTCATAAAATATATGAAAAGGTGTAAACTACATTGGAAGCTGTAGAATAAACACTTGGAATAAAAGATAAAAGAACTTCAAATGCCTCTTAAAGTTTATGTGTATTTCTGCAAACTGCTTTTTAAATGAAGAAGTGGAAAAATCTGAACTCAATCAGAAGATAATATTGTTGAAAAATATGGTCAATAGGATTAAAAATTGAGAAACTAGAGATGAGGAAGGATTCACGTGGCTTCCATATTATACATTTGCAGTAGATAATAATAGTTCCCAAAGTGAAGCAATGAAGGTAATTATAAAATGCTGGGAACCAATCAGGAAGAATTATGGTAATAATTTGGCCACGGAACGGGGAATGGGTGGAGGAAATGCAAAAAGTAGAAGAGAAAGAAGTGATTCTGAGTAGCTATCTCAGTTACTCTTCTCTTACTGCTGGGACAAATACCCAATACTGAAAATGAAGGAGGAAAGGCTTATTTAGTTCATTGTTTGAGGAGGTTTCAGTCTTCACTCAGCTGGCTACAAGGCAGAGTGGCACATGGTAGAGCGCAGCCTTTCATGGCAGCAGCAAAAAGCAGGAGCCAGAGCAAATGGGCAGGAGCAGAGCCAACAATGGCTATGGAGATCAAGTCTGTCTCCCTTAACTTGCATGCAGGCTACTTGCCCCAGGCTGGGAGTAGCACTCACATCTATAATCCCAGTGGATCATGAGTTAACCATAAACTTCAGAAGTCTGCACCATGACGGCATGATACTTAGACACAAACCATAACAGTAACAATAAGCAAATTAGTTGTCTGTCTGTCTGTTTTATCTCTCTGTCCATCTATTATCTATCTATCCATCTGTCTACGTACCTATCATCTACCTATATGTTTATCTCTCATCTATAATCTATGTGTCTCCGCACTATTGAGCTCTATTTAAAATTGTATGCACATATCTAATTCATATCACAGAGCTAATACTTTTGACATTGTGATATGAATTGCTTGCTCTCCTTGCTTTCATGTGTTCTCGACAAGAACATGTATTCTTCTGTTAGACATAGTCCTCTCCGAATGCCAGTAAATTTCCACTGATTGATACTGTTTAATTATCTTAGATCGATTGAGACTTGTTTTAGTGGCTTCATAAATTACTAAGAAAGGATGGAATTCATCTACTAGATCTATAGATTCCTGTGTCTCTTTGTAGTTCTGCTTCACACACTTTGAATATATAAATTTACATGTAATATCTTCTTGATGAACTGACCTTTTCATCATCATATATGCCCCAATTTCCTTGCTCTAAAGTCTACTTTGTTTGATGTTAGTATCTCTATTCCAGATTTATTTTAATCAACATTAGCATAGCCCAGAGATTGGTACACATTATTTGTAACTCAACTATCATTTTATTTGAAGTATATGTTGCTCAAATTGCATATAATTGGGTTATAATTTTTCTCTTGCCTCCAAATTTTTGTGTTTTGTTTAACATTTATATCTTTTATACCTAATGCAATCATTGATATGATATGACTTTCTGTGCAATTTTACTTTCATTATTCTTGCTTTCCTGTGGGTTTTT
This sequence comes from Octodon degus, assembly GCF_000260255.1. Classification (NCBI taxonomy): domain Eukaryota; kingdom Metazoa; phylum Chordata; class Mammalia; order Rodentia; family Octodontidae; genus Octodon; species Octodon degus. Next base: position 618,274 of record NW_004524942.1, on the reverse strand, counting down.
TTTTTTTTCAGTCTTCTGATTCTCCTTTGCTGCACATTTTGGGAGAACAGAATTTGAAGAGGTTAGTGCCATTACTTTATTTGTCTTCATTTGTTCACCATGATTTCCTCTTCTGGGACATAGATAACAAGAAGTCCAGATTATGTGCTCTGTTCCACAGGTGCTCAAAAATCTCTTCAGGAGTTTAAAGTAGTCTCATCTGTCATTAACAAAGGAACATTTCTGTCACTCTGTCTTCAGATTCACTTATTCTTTTCTCTGTGAACTTCATTTGAATAAGTTCACTTGATAAGCTGTCCATGGCATGTAGTGTTTGAGGGAATTTTAAAATTTCTACTTGTTTCTTATTTTGTCTGTTTCTGTCCTTGAAAATTATGTTATTCTATTTGTTTTAAGATGGTTCATTATTGTTTATTAATGCAGATTACAGTATTTATTTTAGAATAAGTATCAGAGAATTCCAATATTGTCCTTTTAACTGGTTTGGAATTGCTTTAAAATTATTTTTCATTAAAATAAATATGTGTACGGTCCTTTTTAGAATGAGTCATTTTCAATTATATCCTGGACACTATAAGTTTCAAATAATGAGACACTGGTTCCTGCTGAAATCTTTGATTTTTAGCAACAGTCAGCCTTTTTAGTTCAGAACACATGTTCTGTCTTACTTTTGCATACAATTGCTTGATTGTCAATTTAGCTCCCAAAATCTTTGTATGTACATCCAGTCAGTTCCCTACTTGTGCTGTCCCAAGGTCTATCTGAAAGTGGGCTGCTATTTCATGAGGTACCTCAGTTTATAAAGCTCCTCTACTCTGTCTGAGGGTTTCACATTGAAATGATACCAGGAAATCACACCTGTGTTTGACGCCGGGTTTTATATTCTCTAGAATTTGTGTTTTCTTCTCCAAAACCACTGACCTACTTCAAGCACTAATAGTTTTGCTTTATTTCTCAAAGTGATTACTGCAGTTTCTTCCTCTCAATGTGCTCTTTTCTTTTCATATTTTTCTGCTTCTGTATATCGTCTCAAATTAGAGAAATTATTCAAATCTATAAATCTAGTCATGATATTTCCTTATTTAAACCCCACTTGTATTTGAAGACTTCCCTGACTCTTCACAAGATCATCTACCGTCTAGATCTTTTGCTTCTTCAAATGCATGCCTGCTCTGGACACCAGGATCCAACTGGAAGGAGTTAGTTTTACTTCCTAGTTCACCAATGTTTTGCCTTTCCTTCCCACTGCCATATCAGCTTCACTGAGATAGATGCAACTCATTCTTATATATTAACATAGATTACACTAACTATGGAAAAATCTATCCCCAAGTGATACTGAAGAAATTGAAAGTAGCATTTGTCACTCAGTATTAACTTTCTTCTCTAATTAATCTTGCCTTACCAAAAAGCTTCATGGAGAAAGCAGTGATTACAATTTGTTCTTCAGTTTACCACCAAAAACTGACATATCATAATATCTTGACAAAAAGATTAACAGGGGGTGAAATATGCTTGTAATCTCAGCACTCTGGAAGGCTGCAGAAAGAAGATTCTAAGTTTGAGGTCAGCCTGGGTAGCTCAGTGATTCAGGGAAAACCTGTGTGAAAATTTAAGATAGAAAGTGGTCTGGCAGTAAAGACTTTGGCTTTGTTTGGCCATTCCAGGGTAAGTCCTTAACATATATAAACACATTCTAAACTGAATGAGTAGATGATTGAATCAAAGAGTTTGGGACTAAGTGACTGAGAACACATTAGTGTAATTATCTAAATTAGGGATCCTAGTGGATGAGTCAGCTCCCTGGCCAACACACCCTAGTTGATCTTTCTTTGGACTTCATTAGTTTATACCAGCAAAACCAATTCCATTTTCATATCCATATATGTGAAAGCGTGTGTGTGTGTGTGTGTGTGTGTGTGTGTGTGTGTGTGTGTGTGTGTCTGGGTAGAGGTTTCTCGCAGAAGTAAATTGAAGGCAGAAATAGGTGTAACTCATCAAAAGATGAGAAGATTTGAGAACTTTTACGTTTCTGAGTAAGAAATACTTGTGGTCAATAAAGTCTAGTCATGTTTTGTTGAAAACCAAATGCTGCTATAAGTCTTCAGTTTAGATTTGGAGCAGAAAATCCAGGTGAGCAAAGGGAGTTTGCAGAGGTCAGTAACACATGGAAAAGTATAGCCTCCTTAAATGAGTCGGATTACTGTGTTGAAAATATTGTTTGTCCTTCAGGCTGAAGTTACTAAAATTCAGCACTGATTTGAGGTTATTCTTCCAATGTCTAACGTTCACCAAACTTGATTTTGTTGGTGTTAAATATAACAAATAGATACTTGGAATAGGAGAGATGTGAGTCACATTTAAGGAACACATGTAGATGTTGACAGCATGGCTTCAGTTATACTCTCTTTGTTAAACTTCATAGCACTAAGAGTATACAGGAAGAATAATGTTTCGAAAGAAAAAAGCAGGTTTGTTTGTTTGTTTGTTTGTTTGTTTGGGGTTTTTTTTGGTCAGGCATACACAGAATTTAGAAGTCGGTTCTCTACCATAACAATAAAAGTTGAGCAAACTGAAATAATCAATAACTCTTCTTAGATATGTCTGAAAATGAAGGTCACAAGGCACAGCAGAGATCCCAAATTTGAAGAGACAAAAGAGAATCAAAACTCCTAGAACAGAAACCTGCACTGCAACCAGCAGTAGGGTAGGAAACCTGAACTTCAGTTCATGAATTGCTAGAGGCTTGGAATGTGCAAGTGTGAGAATTAAAAACTCCAGGAGAATCCAGTTATAAAGAAATGTCTCCACTTCTATTAGTTTTACCTCAAAGAGCATGGCCACTTTTTCACAGTTCATGATAGAGAGCAGTCCCCTTGTAGGTATATGCAGCTAGACAAGAAAAGCAAACAAGTAAAATATGTCGGAGAATTCTATATCTAACAAAGCCTGTGCTTGAGAAGTCATTTTGCCAGAACCTGAACTTCTGAGCAGTTTTAATAGCCTAACCAGGCTCAGCTTATAGAAGTACATAACTCCAGCTGCTGCCAGCATCTTATTCCACAGGAGGTGGAGTGCCAACTTGTGAAGTTCACAAACCCTGAGTTCCTAAAACAATAAGACTTAATCACAGATTATAACGCACACCTCCCCTTTTTCCTTACCACAACTTATTTGTAGCAATTCCTCCTCTATGTACTTTGTCTTCTTACCAAGAAAGGGACATTAAAAGACAAAAAATACCAGTTGTATTAATATTAGATATATTAAAATACCATTTTTATTAAAAGTCAAGAAAAAATCTAGTTTGAACACAGATAGTAAATATCTAAAATAAGAACTAGAAATAATAAGGTTGTTGAAATTACCAAACTAGGACGTCTAAAAATTACGATTAATATCCTGAGATGTAATGGATAAGGTAAACATGTGCAATAGTAGCTAGATAACACCAGTAGAACTAAGGGGACTGTAAGAAAGAATCAAAGTAAAGTGCTAGAGATCAGAAATGGTAACGAAACTGAAGCATACCTTTGAGGGGTTCCTTAGGTTGTGCAGAGCTGAGGAATGAATAGTTGATTGAAGGATCAAAAATGGAAATATCCAAATTTGAGAAGCAAAGAAAAATCAGATAAGAAGCAAACACAGACAAAAAAAAAATATCAAGTACAGAATATATAAGAACTGGAGGCTAAAGTCAAAAACCGTAGCATTCATCTAATGAGAATACTAGGAGAACAAAGAAGGAAATAGAAGAAGTATTTGAAACAAAAAATAGCTGAGGTGTTCCAGATACTAATGTCAGATACCAAGCCACAGATACAATAATATCAGAAAATGCTTAAATAATAAAACTAAGGATATTAGATTCAAACTTAGAAAATCAATGATGAAAGAAAATTCTTAAATAAGAGAAAGGATAAAACACCTTTCCAAAAGCAAAGATAAAATTACATCCAAATTTTCCCCACAAACCGTGTAAGCAAGAAAGGAGTTGAGCAAAAATTTAATGTTGAGAGAACAGAGAAACATCTAGAATTCTGGACTCTGAAGTGATATCTCAAAAGTAAGTGAGAAAAAAGACCTTCTCAAACAAAGTTTGAGAGAATTTGCTGACAATAGATCTACTTTGAAAGCAGTATTAGAAGGCATTCTTTAGAAAAGAGGAAAATGATACACTTCAGAAATTTTGATCTACATATAGGTAGAAAACTAGAGAAAGAATAAGTGAAAGTAAAAATAGTTTCAATTGGTCTAACAGAAGAAATTTGTTCAAAATAATAATAATGTCACATTTTATTATGTTTGTATGTGCTCATGAATTATAATGTGAAAATGAATTGCAGCCATGATATAAGGAAAAGAGAAAGAAATAAGGATTTTTGGATTATTATCCAAATAGAAATGGGGACAAAGAAATTTCTGTTTAAAAACATTGTGGTGTATACAGTGAAAAGCTTGAGTTTATTTAACTAACCATGACAAAAAGAGACAAAATTTCTTTAATAAAACATTATTTCCTTATTAGCAAAACAGAGGCAAAACACATTTTATTTTAATTCACTGAATATCCAATCATAAGAAAGTATTAAGTAATACAGTGGAAATTTTGGGTGACTGCCTATGCAAATACCAAAATTTGCAAATACCCGATTCAGTTTTTATGTCCTTTTTATTGTCTTCCCTACATTTTTCTTCTCTTCCCTTCCTATTATTTTTCTTCTCTTTTTTGCTCTCGCTTTTTTATTTATAGATACTTTCCATCTAAATGAAAGTAACCAAGATATCTGATTGATTCAGTAGTATTTTATGAGCCCAACTCCTGCTCATTTAGTAATCTGAAGAGGCAAATTTGACTGATGTTTCCAAATTCACAAAATTAGAAATTGATAAATTTAAAAATGATGGCATATACTATTTAGAGATACACAGAAATGACAAACTGAAACCTATGTTTTTGTTGTTGTGCAAAATATTAACCTTTTAGCTAGCTAGACCTTCTTACTTTTTCATTCTTTGTCCCTTAATGAGCTCTTCAAAACCACACACACATGCTCTGCAACGTTTGTTTTGCTACCTAATTAGTAAACAGAAAAATTCTTTTACCTAAGCTGAAACCCAAACTAAAATGCAAGAAAACAAGAAAAGTATAAATTTTCTATATTTCCCCTTTTCCATCATCCATTTTGCCGTACAAACTATCCTCTTCTTCTTCCTTCTTTCATTGCCTTTCTCTTATCTTCATTTACTTAGCCTTCCTTCAGTACTTCTTTTCTTCCTTTTTACATTTTTTTTTTCATTTTATCAACTTAGCCATTTGATCAGACTGTAGGATAACAGAGTACCAACTTAATGTTAGTAGTAATACTAGGCTTACTACTGAGCCCCATGAAATGCCAATCAGTTACTATTTTATCTTATCTCTTGGAATCAGATATGACAAAATTTCTAGAAGGCTAATATATAGTCTGGTGATTAATTATAAATGTTATTTATTTTTATGTAACCTGAAAAAGTAAATTTTAAAAGCTGTCAAGTAATCTGTGAAATATCCTCTGAGGCTCTTCACCAGTAGAGGAAAACTACACTTGTTAAAGTGAGGAGAAAATAATTAAAAAGAGAAGAAGAAAAATAAGAGTTAGAAAGAGGAAGAGTTTGAATTGGAATGACATTTCATAAACATTACCTATAGGTCCTGTGAGATAGCTCAGCAATCTAAAGTGCCTGCTTAGGCAAGCTTAGGGAGGCATAGGGGACAGTGGTTTGATCCCTGGCACCACATGCTGAGCCAGCCCCATCCTTAGGGTAGGCTGAGCTGCCCAAAATAAAATAAAATAAAAAATAAATAAAATAAAAATATAATTACCTACAAAAGCAAAGAAAGTAGTTAATAAACCAGTGGTTAAAATGGTAATAACAACATTCTCAATAAAAAGCTAATGTGTACATGAAAACAAAATGTAGGCCTGTAATCAATGGCATTTGTAAGAAACACACAAAAGTGAAGTTCTTACCAACGCAGCTTGCAGTTGGTGGTCTTTCAAAGGCTTAACAATCCATATTCCCATAGTCAAATTATCCCCTCCTCTTTGTTTGTTAAATAAAGTTTTATTGGAACACATCCAGACCCATATGCTTGTTTTCAGTTTTTAATCTCTGTCTGTGATTAGCATGTCATCTAAACTCACAAAGATTTATTTTATTATCCTCTGTACACAGTGTGGATCAACACTTGGTTGAGTCCAGATATTTGATTGAACCTCTGCTTTTTTGTGAGCACAGATGAAAATCTTGGGCATTTCCATCCGCTTGATTAGTCACATGATTCAGGAGAGCAAAATCACATTTGGAAATTACACAAGTCAAGCTCTCACCAGGAAACATGAGTTGCACGATAAAGATGATCCCAAGAATTTTATTCATATAATAAATCCTTATTCAGTAATGGTGTAGAGAGGTACAAGGGAAGCATAAGGAATACATGATAACCCTGATGTAGTAACAGCAGTGGAACTGTCACCACTCCAAGGCCCAGAAGCAATCAAAGAAGCAGGTGGTTCTAGAGCTCAAGAGACTTAGGGAGAAGATTGCCGTGAGACGGGCAGCAACTTCTTAGCCAAAGATACTGTAAAATACTTAAGAGAGAAGAGCTAGAGTAATCACTCCCTAACCTTGTTTTCACCCTCCCTTTAATCTCTGGCTGTGGTATTGGAAATGGAAGACAAAAGGCAAAGAAACTAGGCCTTCAGACATTCACCAGAGCAGCCTTTTAGTGCGGAGGGCAGAGAGAGAATGAGTGGAAAATGCATCAAAAGCAGATGGAAAGAAAGAAAACAAGAGCAGAAACATGAGCAATTTTTTTTCTACAATTTTTTTTTCAATTGTAGGGCCCACAATCAGTCATTAATAAAAATAAACCAATCAGGGGCCCTTCCTTCAGACTACCGAGTGTGTGTGTGTGTGTGTGTGTGTGTGTGTGTGTACAAGAAAGGAGACAGAAATGGCGGCAGAGCGTCTTCTAGTAGTCTCCCTGCGTGCAGCTCGCCTCAGTCTATTCCAGTGAGTATGTATGTGCATGTACAGACACAGACGCAGGAAAATAAAGGAAGCCTTGCTAACAGAATGCAACTGTTTTTTCAGAAACAGGCAAATTCCTAACATCATCTGATTCAAGTTCTCTAGTAACTTTAGAAGTTTATGGAATATGTCCAGAAAACAACAAAGATGACAGCAGCACATCCACCATCTTGCCAAATCATTTTAAATTATTTAATGGGGAAGTTTCTCATTTGCAGCTATAATCAAATTTCAAGAAGGATAATAAGTTTTGTGGAAAACCTTCCATCCAAAATTTCTTATTTAGTTATACCAAACACAAATCATATCAGCAATCTGCTAAATAAGGCCTTCAGTTCTTGTATTTGTTTTGAAATTTTTATTCAGAAATTAGATTAAAGTCTCTAACCAGGGATCATGAATTCCACCTAATTATTGTTTTTGGTATCTATGACATTCCAAGTTGTCCATATCTCCTCTGTGTATTTCTGAGAGCCAAAAAGTGTATGAACCAATTTGAAATGGACAGAAAATATTACAATACAGCTACCTTCTAGCTATATTTACCAGCCATTTTCACAAAGCTATTTTTCATTCTATTAAGTTGTGAAAACCCTATAATAATGCAAGCCACTTTTGTCCAGGGATATGCAAATAGACTCTATCTAGAGGAAAGCAATTGATTATTCCCTGTGGATATTGACCAGCTTAGCATTAACAATATTTTTAAATTCAGATCAGCATTCTTGATTTCCAATATAGGTACAGTTTTATAAATTCTCAAGACTAACTGTAATATCTGTTTTTCTCATTTTTGCCAGGTGAATCAAAATCTTTAACCATGTTGATTTGTATGTGGTATAAGCATCATGACTTTAGCATTCAAAAAAATCTTTGCTGAGAGCATGGCTAAAGCCAAGGGTCATGATTTCAACTGGAGAAGGCACATTAGTTTCTCAAGAAGCTTTAAAAGATGTTTCCGATTCCCTAGAGGGTGAAAGGACGGTAAAAGAAGGATTGCTCAGCAACAGTTCGAGTAAACATCAATTCAAACACCGTAGGCTTTTATGTGTCAAGTTGATAAAGGAAACAATTTAAAAAGACAAACACATAAAATGCTTTTTAACTTGATCTGTGATTTTTATGATCAACTATGGCACTTAAAAAGCCTGCCGTATAGTAGTTCGCAAATACCTCAGAGTGACAGGGTATGATTTCCCTTCTACTTTATGGTACACGAAAAGGTAATTTTATTGTTGTTTGAATATTTTTATACACATCCTTCATGCTTGGGCTCCATTCTCATGAAAATTGTGGGTTTCCTACATTCTGTAGTGTTATCAGCTTAAGGAGAAAAGGTTTATAACTCATGCAAGATTAATTAGGTTTTTGCCAATTTTAAAAGAATCATCTATGCCCTGTAGGTAGAAAGAGAATTACACAGCACTGTCAATCATTTTCCAGCTTTCTGCTCTACTAATAAATATAAGTAATCTGAAGGCAAGCATGCACTGTGCATAGTTACAGAAAGAAATGCTTTTCTTTGAATTCATTTATATTCCACAAGGACTTCTGATAATAGTGGAAAAAGGTTCAGTTTAGAAAAAAATGCCAAGATTAAAATACATATGCATATATATTACAAATTGCATATGGCTATATTATAAAATTTATAAATGCATGGATATATATATATGTATATATATATATATATATATATATATATATATCTTTATTCTTTACCTTGGTATTATTTAATGCTTTAAATTATAGTTATGGAAACACCTAAGCTGAACATCTTAGTTGCACTCAAATATTGTTTAGGTAATTGACCCCACTGCAAAGAGTAAGCAAAAGAATAATTCTGCAACCTATTTGAATGAATAGGAGCAAATACTAGAGGAAAGGGTACTATTATGTATCAACCATACATCTTAATAAAATCTTCAGAGCACAGGTGAAGATGACTTTCCTCAGTGTTTGGCTCCTAAGAGATGGAGTGAGAAGCTTTGGTTCCTCCTCATTTCCAACAAATACTGGAGCTCCAAATGCCTTGGTTGATGAAAATAAACATAGTCATAAACACTTTTCATTGAAACAAGTAGTGATTTAATATGTTTGATCAGAACAAAGAACAAAGTTATTAACAAATTTATTATTCACTGCATCAAAAAGTCATAAAATTAGTGTCATTTGAGTCTACAGTCTGTCAAGTGTAGTCGCTTTTCCCAATTTGCTATGTGGATTCTAATTAGTCCTTACCACCTCTGAAATGTTACCAAGAAAGTGTGAGAGTTTCAGAGGTGAGATATGGCGAAGAATCAACAGACATGTTAACCTGGGTTATAGCTACCCAATGATTTATGTACTTGTGTTACTAAGTTCTTTCAATTTGGTAGACTGACGTCAAAATGATTCCTTGACTGGGATGGTCCAAATTCATGATCTAAGGGGCCAAGGAGATGGCTTAGTAGAATAAGCACTTCCCTGGCAAGTGCAAGGGCCTGATTTCAATCCCTGGTTCTGCCAAAAACCAAAAAACTCATGATCTATATGCTATTGCCTAAACAAGAAGATGGTTATGAGATCAGCAGTAAGGGAAGTCTTAAACTGTTCTCCTCTATTTGTGATGTTTGGCATAAAAATTGGACACAAGAGCAAAGAGTTAGTCTAGCTGAAAATATAATTATTCAGAATAATATATCATTGATCTGAATTATGCATAAATGTTTCCCCACATTTCTAACAGAGGGCTGAGGGGAATGTCTTGGTTTCTGCCTCCAGAGTAAAATAGATCTAGTTTCATAGGCATTTAAAATGTAACATTCCATGATCTGAGGTAGACACTTGAACAGCATGCTAAACATAAAATGTAGACATATTTTAAATGCTACTTACCACTTATCACACCATTACCTTGAATCATGCAGAGAAGCATGCACTTACAAGTGTACAAAAGAATTGACTCTGAACTTTCAAGTGTAGCAGATTTTACTCTGAAAGTCTTTTGAGTAATAAAAAACTCCCATTAGTCTTCGATGTATTGATGAAGATTTTTGTACAGAACTCTCATGTATTTGTTTCACTAATACACAATGTTGTCTTTAAAAATATAATTGACAACTTATACTTTGCAAGTAGGTCAGTTATACATTTCACCCTCTTCTAGTATCATTGTGGTTTTAAGTTGCCTAAAATGTGAATTTTGCTTTTGGTAGTTAAAATCTTCACGGTGCATTCTTAATAGGCTTCTACTCTGCCATCAATAACAATGAGATCTTCACCATTACCCCTCAGTCACAGGAATGTATGCCACTCATTTTTCCCACCCAAGGCTCAGTTTTACTCACTTGGAGAAAACTTTGCTTTCCTTTAATGAACAATGATATAATGAGAAGGGCTGAAGGCAAAGGATGGGAAAAGCAGAGGTGAACCATGCCAGTTAGGGCAGCCAGGCAGACACCAGCAAAACAGTGAGCTAACCAATGTGCTCTATTCTTCAGTTTTGCTTACTGCAAGCTTTGCTTACACAACCATACACCACCCTCAAGCTGGTTTAATAATATGCAGAAGAAGAGATTGCCTTCCAACGTTGCCAGCATTTATTTACACATTACACATTGTCAAATCTCAATCTTTTGTTGTTCTTTTAATCTCTAGTCATAGGGCTTTGTTTGCATTTGATGCAGTTTTATTTCACTATTTTCAGTGAATTAATAATATTTCCATAGTTACAGAATGAAATAGCAGTGACAACTTTATGGAAGATTAGATTCTGCATTTTCTCTGTTCTTTTTTCCTTTGGTTTCCTTTTCTTTTTCCAGAGCACTTAAAATGAACTATAAATAAAAAACTTTTATAACCACACAAAGAGGAATGTCCAACTCTTTGAAGAGCTGAGCAGGAGGAAGGCCTAACTTCAGGAATTCCAGGTCTGCCTGAACAACAGAGCAACACCCTGCCTCAGAGCAAATAAAGCTCATCAAGTTCTTAGGTATTTAAATTAGCATACAACTCTATTTAGTACATAGTAACTGAAACAGAAAATAATTGACAAGGTTGGATATTCAGAGTTGGCCTTGAGTTTTAAATTGCAAATGAAGCAAACTGCAAGTGCGCATTTGTGTATCACATGTTCCTGCCTCTGTCCCACTCCTTTGCTGTGTTCTTTCTCTGGCGATCATTTCACTGGAACTGCTTTCTAGCTGAATGGAGGGGTTTCAGCAAAGTGCTAGCAATTTTTGTTCAATGACAAGTCAGGACAATGTCCTCTCACAGTGCAAGATGATCCATCACCCTTCACAACACGGACTGTGTCTGTGGTCAGAAGTGTAATCTCAGTCAATGGCTTTCTGCTAAAAGATGTATCCTCTCCAGCAACCTCTAACATTGCTTTCCCATACATGTCTAAGAATTGTAATCCAGTTTTCCCAAAGGAACAATGCCAGCTCCTGGAATTTATATGCATATCATTTCCTGACACCTCTTGAAATCTTCCCTTGACCACACTGCCAGACCACCACTGGGCTTCTGATGGATGGGATCCTGTTCACCAGGTCCAATGTCATTTAAGAACAAAGCAGCTTAATTTTTTCTTCATGGACCACCTCAGGATAGGTTTCATCCCTGTTGGAAAGCACTAGTGCTACCCACATGTATCTGATTTACAAAACCCATTGTCTGTTCTTATATTGGTTTTGTTTTTGACAAAAAAAGGGGTAAGAAATTTTATTTGTGGTCTTAGTGGTTAAAACATTTTATTTCTGATCTTAGTGAAAATGTGTTCAAAACTTTTATCTGTTAGATTGAATATAACTACAGGATTACTTTGAGTCCAAAGCTAGAAATGCATGTTTTAGTGTGTTTCTCTCTTTATGGATACTGAAATCCTTCAGGTAATACACTATTCACTTGACAACAAATCTAAATATTGATGGTGTCATGAAGAAATGTGTGACAGACTGTAGAGTATCCCAGGTATCTTCACTGAAGCCCTTATTTTACCATATCTCTGATTTTATGCATTTTCTTTGGTTCTCAAAATAGTAATCATACTTTATCATAACTCTCATTTTATGCTGAGAAATATGCTTGCTTATTCATTAACAAAAGTAAAGTAAGGAACAAATAATACTTAATTTGTTTTGTTTCCTTTTTTTCAGTTGTTTATACTTTTTCTCATTTTAATTTCTTATGCATTTTTTCTTTCCTTTCCAATTTTACATGATTATGCCTGGTAATATGAATAACTGGTTGGAAGACAATACCATGTATTACAATAAATACTGTGAAATTCATATTACTTTGTTAAGTGAAATTCTGTATCACTTGTAATTTTTTCTGCTTTAATTCTAATTTATACTCTTTAAAAAATAAAAGAACTAAAAAAGAATAGAAAACAAAAGTAAAGTAAGCCAAAAGCATCTTCCATGAGTTCCTATAGTCATATCTACTCACCTTCTTGCCTCTATTTCCACATCGTATGTCCTTTGTCCATTATTCTAGGACTGCCAAAGTGACACACATGTTTTCCTACCTAATGCCACATTTCATTCTGCCACAGCTCACTCATTTTGCTGACCCAGAAGTATTGCTTCCAGGCTCTATGTTTATACATTACTAATTTCTATTTTTCATCAGATTACATAAATTATCACATATTAACAACTTAATTTTTTCCTATATTAAATACATTGTAAAAAATCTTTCTCTAGACTTCCCACGTGCCTTAAGTTTCCCTGGCATTCCTCTGTTCCTTTTGGATCTCTGCTATCCTTGTATCCAATGAAATTCTTCAGTCATCTTTGAAACCTGACTTGCTCAAGTTCTTGCCCTTGTAGTTCCACTGAAACTCTGTTCTTCAAAGTCTAAATGTATTTATTTGTCTTAAACTGAGAGCACATTTCCCTCTTGTCATGGTCTTTTGGCAGCATTAGGCTCATTATATCGACCTTCTGAAAAGCCTTCCTCATTAAACTTCCTGAACGTGATCCTCTTTAACAGCAAAGAATAGAAGGCCAAGTCTAAGGCTATGGGAATATTCAAGAGCAGATCTTAAAGGAGCTCATCTGTTGCATTAGGAGCCTTGGTTTTGTCTGCAAATGGGAGAGAAAGCAAGATTTTAAACATAGCAGTAACACAATAAGACGTGTTCAGGAAGGAGAACTCAAATGCAGTAAAAGAAGAAGGAAACACAACAGAAAGAATGAGGAAAGAAGGGAGGAGTGGAAGAAAAGAACAAAGAAAAGGAAGAAGGAGTATGAAAAGAGGTGTAGGAAGGAAGAAAGGAGAAAGAAAGAGAGAAGATATTGTTGCTCCCAAATATTAATTCCCTTCCTACAAAGGAATTATATAGTCACGTTCTTTGCCATAATAGTGTGAAGTGCCTCTATGTAGGCTATATTTTCATGTTTATTGTCAAATTTGGCCATGTGACATCCATACTTGGGCCAATAAAGCAAAACTGGATTTGAATTTTATCACATTCAATCAGAGGCTCCAAGTTCAACTGTGTGGTTTTGCTAGCTTCACTGTTTTGTCATTTCCTCAAGTGAAATAATGTCTCCAGGAATTATTGTTTCTTAAGCTTGAGTCCTAGAAAGATAATGTACATGCAGTAGAGACAAATGGAGCTTAGCAATCCTAGCTAATTACAGACTTAGAAGCTAAATGTGGTTCTTGTCATTTTAAGCACACTATTCTTTAGGAAAAGACCCCTATTTTATGATATTTCCACTATAAAATCAAAAGATCCAGGTAATTAATTATTTAAAATATATGTGAAATGTGACAATGAGCAAATAACACATATTTGGGGAAAAGGAATTTTATTGTTTATAAGTATTAAATTAAAAGCAGTGGATTATAAAATTAACCATACATAAAATCAGAAAACCATTCTCTGCTGATTACAGTTATATTCAATTTGCAATGTAAATTTTGTACAATTTACACAAATACTTGTGTTTGAGAGGAAGTAAAATAAGAAGATCTTTAGAAATGTATACTTAAATAAGCTCTGGTCATTATACTAATAGAGTAAATAGTTCAGTAATTATTTCTAAATTCATTTCCAGATTCAGATTGAAAAACATTAGTAGTATACGGCCAATATTTTCCAAGAAATTGAAGCAATATTTTTGCTTAAATTTTAGTAGGCATAATGTTCAATTTAATGTTGAAAATTTTAAACTTGTGCCTGGAATTAGATATTTTTCTTTCATAAATTTAATAGTCCAGAATCTAACTAAAGTTATTTAGAGTACCTGTTGCAAATGGCATGTAGGGCTAGCTTAGTATTAAAAAATATCTCATTGAAGAACAATTAAATTAACTCTTTTTGGCCTTTTTAAAATAAGTTAAAATGCATGAAGCAATAGAATTAATATTATTTAAATATGACCACAAGCCTACTTTGCTTGCCCTGTGTCATTCAATCTTCATAATAACTGAAATGCATATTTTTTGTTCCATTATATATTTGACTATAAATAATTTTTCAAAAATTACATCAGAAAGGGAAAATTAGAGTTAAATCTGGATCCATTTGTTCACTACACACATATGCCTTTATCAAATAAGGTGAGCATTATATCATATAAATAAAATAATTTTCAATTATTGGATTAAATATACTACTTAAGGAAAGAAATAATCCACCAAATATGGTTATATAGCATGAGTGGAAACACAACATTTGTCTAGGGATACACTGAAGATATGGTATCTGAAGGTTAAAACACAAATTAAGAGTTAGTTATTGCAACAATATCTACTGAGCTCCTCACCAAAATCTTTCACCTGACGCCAATCCTTTGTGTACACAAGTAGAGTATCATCTTGCTCTTTTCTCACAATATGTGATTAATGAGGTTGTCTCTTTCTTATTGTATCTGATCTGCACCATCAGAAGTAAACATTGTTCCCAGGATAGGTTCAGTCTGTGCCACAATAGTCAGACCATGGTCTTTGGATTATTTATTTATTTATTTATTTATCTATTTGGTATAGGGTCTCACTATGCAGCTCAGACTTATAGTGATTCTCCTATCTCAGCCTCCCCAGTGCTGGTATTACAGGTGTGTACCACAGTGCCCAGTTTTGGTGGCCAGCTCAGCATGCTCAGGATTTTGGGGCCAGCACAGCATGTGGTACCAGAGATCAAACCCAGGTCCTCACACTTTCCAGATAGGTGCTTAGACCCTCAAGCTGTCTCCCCATCCCTGGATTTCATATTTATGAGATAGACTTAAGGAAGTCTATTCACCTTGCAGCTGAAATTAAAATTTATAAAACATGGAGGATATTGACAGCTCCATTCTTTTAACTTTTTCTTTAAAACTACTGTTCTGTCTTAGACAGAAAAGGGAACTAACAGACAGTGAAACATAAAGAAAAAAGAAGTTCTGGTGGTGATTGTCTCCTTGTTCCATTTCCTGGGATTGTATGAAAAAGTTTAAAAAGCTCTTAATTTAATGAAGTTATCCCTAAAATATTTATACACACATTGGAAGTAGATTTGAAGAAATTAAAGAGTAATATCAAGTAATACTGTAATTTCCTCATAATGTAAAGGAAAAAGAGATATAGTTAAGAACCAGAAAAAATGGTGCGGATGTACAAATTTTGTGCACAGACTGATGAGCTTTGTAGTGCTTTTACGTAGTTCCTAGGTTTAGCAAAGCTCCTTTCATTTTCTAAGAGTGTGCCCTTAAGGGTGAATTCACTTCTAAAAAAATCAGTTAAAATGAAAGCAATGATGAAATCAAAATAATGTGAAGGGGCCCGGGAGATGGCTCGGTGGAATAAGTTCTTCCCTGGCAAGCGCAAAGGCCTGAGTTCAATTCCCAGTTCCGCCAAAAAAAAAAAAAAAAAAAAAAAAGGAAATTAAATTCTCTATTATTTAACATACAGAAAAAATGAAATGTCAAACCAAGACAGTTCCTATTTGCTTAGTAACAAATAAGATAAACTGAGGTTTAACCATTAGATCTACTATAACATATTGGATATATGTATATGTGTGTATATTTTGTTGTGCATTATGTTATGTATCAAAGGTCAGCTGTAGCCAGTCTCATCTTACAGCAGTCATCTTCTTGCTTTTCACTTTGTTCTTCTTCTTTCTCAATGGCTCTTAATAAGCTGACAAGAAATTGCTCCTCTGTGTGTTCTTAGAAACAAAAATTATTTCTGACACTAAGGAACATTAAAAGTATTGCCAAAGAACTAATACTATTCTATTAATAAAAATAATATTTGATAAGACTGGAGGAATATTTTTCAAAAAGCAGTGAATGATATAAAGGTGAGATGTTTAAAGATATCAGTTTTATCAAAATAATGTGATTACTTTTCAAAAAGCAGTGAAAATAAAGTGTGAATCACTACCACAAATATTTCAGGGGCGTTCTTAAGGACCCGGCTGCAGACACGGCCAGTGCCCACTGAGCATAACAAGAATTTTGAGCACACTGGAATTTTGTGTTCTAGGCTTGTCTGTTGTTTATTTTAAAGAGAGTAAAGACAAAAATACTTATTCTGATCAATCTGTGGTTGTGGTAAAAAGCAAAAGACCAACTTGAACCAGGAAGCAAATAATCAACAAAAATGATCAGCTCATTAGACTGGAACAATCTGGGCAATCCTGGAGGTCGGGCTTCTGACTTGCAAGTGCTTGCTTGGACATTTGAAAACACTCACATAAACAGCTATTTATTATATTTTCTTGTTTGTTTTCTTTTGAATCATGTTTCTTTTCTGAGATAGTCAACAAAGGAAAAGAAAAATAAGTCTCCAGGAGAAAGCAATCCATTTATCCCAGACATATGGGGAGTGTTATGTTTTTTTTGTTTGTCTGTTTTTTGGTGGTAACAAGGTTCAAACTCAGGACCTTGCACTTGCCAGGCCAGCACTTGTTCCACTGAGCTATCTCCCCAGTCATTGTTTGTTTGTTTGTTTGCAGTACTGGGGATCGAACTCGGGATCTTGCTCATGCCAGGCAGTGCTTGTGCCTCTGAACTGTCTCTTTGTCCCAGAAGTGTTACGTTAAAATGAGAAAACTCAGATTTTTATTCAAGAGAAGATGCCTAGTAATGTTAGGAAAGGCTTATCTAGTATAAATAAATTTCTTATAGAAATAATTTTGATTTTGTTCAAATGCATATGCATGTATATATGTATAATGTTCATGCATGAGCTCTTCAGAGGTTGGATGCAGTGAATGGTACAGTTTGCTACCTTAACAAGAAAATAACTTTTCAAAAGCATTAAACTGTGATCACAAATCTTTGATTTGCTAATTCTGATTTGATCTCTTGTTTAAAACGTATTTAGTGGCGAAACACTTGCACTGTTTAGAAAAGTTCATAAATAAATATGTATATACAGTTAACCTAAAAATCTATTGATCAGCTATAAGAATGAAAAATATGTTGGAACGTTTGCTTCATATCAAAGGCAAGTTATTCTTATCATTTTCATGGTAATTCTTGCTGTATCATAGTCCCATGAATAAACTTGTTGTGACAGTTAACTAATTTTATCAACTTCAGGAAAAAATATGCAACTAAATTGGATCGGCATAGTTTTGGTTGCGGCAGAAAATTTTTACTGAAGACAGAAGACCTGACACTTGAGGTGTGAGTGGCATCAACCAATAGGCTTGTTGCCTGAGAGGATAAAACAAGCATGAAGAAGGAAGGCGACTACCGTCTTCACCTTCAGTTTGAACATTGTCTCCTGGCGTCTGCAGAAGTGCCTTCAACCTCCTGATACAGATGCACACAGGACGCTGGAATAAGCTCCTCTGATCTCTGGCGCACAGATAGCCCTACAGGTGACCTTTCTATCCTTTTCTACCATTGACTCTGTGGTGGATCTTATAAGCCAGTAGTGTTAGTGCTTATAGATTGGTGTATCTTGCTGTAAATCTGTTTCCCACTTTGTGTGTATGTGTGTGTGTATTTTGTCCTTTGTTTGGTACCAGAAATAAAATTTAAGACTCTGTACTTGTCAGACAGGCACTGTGCTGCTGAACTATATCCCGGCCCCCCAAATCTGTTTGTCTGGTAAGCATTGACTGATACACTGATATATATATATATATATATCTCACAGGGTCTCACTACACAGATTGGACTCATAGTGACCCTCCTGTTTTCAGCCTTCCAAGCACTGGGATTACAGGTGAGCGCCACTATGCCCAGTCTCATGATACACTTTCAACAAAACATGATATTAACTTAAAATTAATTTGTGTTTATCATCTTCCAAAAGGGCATACGGGGCTCTCACATTTCTCCAGCAAGTAGTTGGTGGGCTTCCTGGTAGTATAAAAGGAGAAAATAAAGTATTATGTCAATTAATTGTGAGATTAGCTAAGTGTGGTTCAGGACCTCTGGAAGACTGTAAAAATCAGAAGAAATTTTGAAATAGAAAGAGAAATGTGACCAGATGTGGTGGTGCATGCCTGTGATTCCAGTACTCTGGAGGCTGATATAGGAGGGTTGTTGCAAGCTCAAGACCAACCTGGGAACCTGGACTACAAAGTGAGCTCAAGGCTGGCCTGAACTACTTAGAGAGACCCTATATCAAAAGGTAAAAAAAAAAGGAAAGTAAAGAAAAGAAAAGAAAAGAAAAGAAAAAAATGTACTATAAAACAATAAAATTGGTACATAGAGAATTTTGCTAGAATTCACTACAAATAATTATGGAATGCCACATACAATAAATATATTATAGAAGTTTACTCTAAAGTAGGTTAAATGTTTTCTTTTTTATGTGTTTGGTACAGAGTCTCACTATGCATCTTGGACTCAGTGATCCCCCTGTTTTCAGCCTCCCTGGCCGTGGGATTCCAGGCATGTGCCACCACACCCTGTCTTGGTGGCCTCATCAGCATGCCTGGGGGATGGGGCCAGCATGACCTGTGGTGCCAGGGATCAAAAATATTTTCTTTAAAGTATTATAGTCAGTAAATATCAAAACTTGATGCTTCAATTAGGTGTTCCAGGCCCATAATTAGTGTAGCCACTATACTACTTTGTTCTCTGATTCAAGTAATTTATATTCCAACTACAGGCAAAATATCCTCACCTTCTCTCAAGGTCTACAACAGTGTTGTATTGTTGTGGCATTAGCTAATGCCTCAAGTTTAAGTACTTCAATCCGACTCTGGTGCAGATGAGCTGCTGGGGTATTATTCCTTCTGTACCATTTCTGGAGAGCACATCTCTTTACTTTTAGTTCTATTTAACCGAAGAGACAATAATTTGTCACACACACCAATCTAATATTGTGGAAGGGATAGAATCCTTGGAGGAGACATTCCTAGAGAAGTGTGTATGCTGAAAATGATGCAAATTCTAATTACCTTGACTTCATCAAGGCACAATATGCACATTAATCCAAACATCGTATCATATTCCACAAAGTTTGTGAAACAAATATGAAAATTCTCAGGATCAAAATGGAGCCACTTGTGTCAACCTCACCTCATAAAGTAAATAAAGCTGGGAGGCCCTGATTAGGATTGCTTGACAGTAACTGTCACAAATGACTGCTAGAACCTCAGGCTTACACGGAGGTGATCACAGTCATGTAAAAAAGTACTCCACAAAGATAACTGCCTGGCAACTGTCTGCTTGCCTTTGGACCAGTACCATTCCTATTAGTCACTATGTGGCCAAGGATTATGTTTGAAAGAACCAATGCATTCCTCTCATTTTTGTCTTTATTTTTCCTTCAGTATCGGGGATTGAACTCATTTTTGTCTTTAAAATCTTCAGTTTCCACAATCTCTTCACATACGCCAACAGCTTACTATGGCACATGTGTTCCTGTCACAGTGCTCTGATATCTCAAATAACTGGCATTATACTTTGGGAACATTCATTAGCTTATACTGGTGGTGTACACAATTATGTTCTAATCAGAAATATTAGTTTAATTAGAGAAAGTAATGATGTGAGGCACATAGGATTCATTCACTTGTAGTAATTCTGAAGTCTAAGCTAATAAATGTTTAAAAAAAAATTCTTGATTTGTTTTCAGGTCCAGAAACAGTTCTCTTGAACTCAGGTCTCTGCACAAAGGCATCTGGTTTCTGGTCTTTGCATCCTTCTTCTCTTCCACATCAGGCTCCCTATGGAAAGTACAGTGGGTGGGTCGAAGAGCATCTTGCTTTACCTGTTTTTTCTAAGTATAATTTTAAGAGTTTAGCATCTATTTCCATTTGTACTATCGCTCTCCCTTTCAGGCAAAGGCATTTTGGTTTCTGTGGCTATAATTCCCTGCACATCAGTGTCCCTTCTATGCTTCTTTATGGGAATTGTTTATTTAGATGCAGAAGCCGCAGCCGCAAGTCTCTGTGGAAGCCCTTCTTCCGCTCGCATGTACTCCAGCTGCGACTGCTGAGGAATAGCAACTTTAAGCTTCCTAGAGCCAAAGACTTTTTTGTTGTTGTTGAAAGGATCTTTGAAGCTGGTCCTTAATCCTTAAAGAAACTTTGATTTGGTACCTCCTTTGGTCTTTCTGCCCTATTACAAAACTATTTCTAGCCACAGCTTCTGCTTCACCCCTAGACCTTCTTTGCCATGTGACGCTCTAGTTTCCATATTTGCTCAGAAGTCAATTCTTAATTTTGGTATCATTTGTCATTTGGAAAGTTTAAGCACTTCAAAGCCAGGAATTCTTTGTGCTTTTCTGTTAGCAGTTCTTTCCACAGTTTAACTTCTACTTTTACATCTTAATATAAACAACACAAAAGCATTGTGTTCAACAATTTTCTTAGAAATCTTTTTAGCTAGAGCACCCAGTTAATTAGGTACGCTTTTTACTTAGCAGTTTAGTGCAGGCAGTTTCAAATCTTTCTGGAACTAGATGAGGCAGATTTGCCTTCCAGTAGTTTCCAATAACAAGCTTTGTAACCTTATTCTCCAGAATTCTAAGAATGGTCTGCTAACATTAAGTCGTTCCTTCTGGAGGTTGGACACTGCTAGGTTCCAAAGTCACTGGCAGAGTTGCCTTCATCTGCAGAGTAGACATTTCAATACCTCAGTGGATGCATAAACTCTCAGGTGCTAACACAGCCTGAGTCTTACTTTATTCACATATCTATATTAAGGTTCATGCTATGCATTAGGCACAGTGCCATGGTTTATACATGGATGTGCCTCCCAGCGTCTCAGGTGGTCTTGGTGTACAGACTTTCTTGGAAGTGGATGAATCAAGAGTTTGTGATTTATTCATTGTCTAGTGCTATGACTGGAGGTGTGAGTGCTGCATCCACCCTAGGGCAGGTCACCTGTACACAACTGAAAAGATGAAAAGAGGCTTGTTCCTCTCTCTGGCTGCTTTTGCTGTCTTCTACCAGCATGAACTGTTGCCCCTCTGCCATGTGCCATCGTGCTTTGAAGACAGTAGATTATGGACTGAAACTTCCTTGAGTTATGAGCTAAATAAAATTTTACTCCTTTAAATTTGAATGTTGGGTATTTTGTCTCAGCAATAAGGAAAGTAACTAAGATTCACAGTAAGAGATTACCAGCAATAATGCAATACAACAATTATAACAACATATTTTGATAACATTTAGGTGAACATGGTCTCGTCCTCTCTCTCAAAATTGTCTTTGTTTTGTATTTTTAGGGAAGTTCTACAGGTGTTCAGGGTCTCACTACTGGATCAGTCTCCTAGTGATCCACCTGTTTACAATCTCTCAAGAGCTGGGATTACAGGTAGGTGCCGCCACGCCCATTCTCAATTTCTGTCTCTGGCCCCTGCACCTGCTTGCAGATACTTTAATCCACCGAGCTATTTGGCTGGCTCTTCTCAGAATTGTCTCATCATTCTGTAGTCACTGCTTCTTGTGACGGCACAATGTCTATGTGATGAGGTGTGAGGTGAATGTTACAGACATAGTTATGTAGCATTGTGTTACTACTGGGCTTCTAGAGTAGATATTAGTGCTGCGCAATTGGAGCAGTTCTGACAACCAAGCTAGTAAGAGCTTTAATGCCTGGTAGCAGATCGTGAAGGAGGATTCACCCTCATGGAAAGGGGAGAAAAGACAAGAAATTGCATCATGCTATTCAGAATGGCATGCAATCCAAAATTTATTAAGTGTTTATTTCCGATATTTTCCTCTTCGTGTTTTCAGATAATGGTTTCTCCAAACATGACTGGAACTGTCCAAAGCAAGGCTGAAGATAATAATAGGAGGATACTGCTGTGCCTCACTTAAGTGTCCATTATGGTAGTATCCATCTTGCCACCACTAGTACGGATACTCATTATCTATTGATGCACCAGGTGTGATGCTTTACCCTAGAGCTTAAGACAAACACAGAAACAAGAATTTCTGCAATCCACCTTGGCAGGTCTACCAAGAAGGAGCCCTGTGACCTGACGCCAGCAGGCACAGCCAGCACATTCTCTAATGCTGGGCTCAGCCGAACACGGACCAACGACCAGAACTCCTGTGGGAGCATTCTCATGACACAGAGGTGGCACCTGGTAACTGGGGTAAGCTAGTCTGCCTGAAAGATTCCAGGTGTATAAAGGGAAGGCATCCAGACAGAACTCTGAGCAATTAATTTTTAAAAATTCCAATTTAATATCTGCTTAGTTATACAGCTATATTTGCTCCTATGGTCTAAAGCACAAGCCCATTAATTACAAAGGATTGTCAATTTCTAAATTTCACTTGCTGTTATTAGTACTGCCAATTGTTCTACAGTAAATAGGGAACCATATCTGTCTTAAACACATGTTTTCCTTGGCTATTAATACTGTGAGGTGTTTGGGTAATAACTTAACCAAAGCCCTACACTGAAGAACAGAGGACAGTATCAAATGGAAACCAATGTATCACTCTCAGTCAATACAAGAGGCAAAAGTCTTTGGAAACACACAAAACAAGAATCTCTGAGACAGAAGAGATAAAAGATAAAACAACAACAAAAAAACCCAGACTCTTTACAGAGAGGGTCTGACTCCAAAGATACAGCTACCTAATATCAAACTTTCACAAAAAGGTATCACAGAAATCAAAATAAAGAGTTCTTTTCATAATAGAAAATAATAAAAAGAAGGAGCAAAATGCACTCTTAGGACCTGAGTCCACCCAGGACAAACACAGGAAATATCATCATAGAAGAAATTGAAAGCCACACATCTGAAATACCTGAAATAACATCAACCAAAGTAAAGAAACAACTGCAGAAGAGTACAGAGGAAATCAGATCAATGATAATCTCAAAGGTAAAAAAAGAATTGATAACTACAATGAGAGAACTACTATACATTTCTAAATAAGACACTGATAAAAAATAGAGACTAAGAAAATAATGGAAACATTTAATGAGCAGTGTAGCAAAGAAACATAATGTATGAAGTAGATTCAAAGAGATATACAGGAAATTAAAAAATCAATCATAAATTTGTAAAACCATTTGAATGAAAATAAAGATAGACTTTCAGACTTTAAAGACAACATTGCAGCTAGTGAAAATGTAAGGAAAGATCTCTTAAAAACAACCAAAGAGCAGGCCAAATAGCTCAGCAGATTAAAGCATCTGCAAGCAGACACAGGGGCTAGGGGTTCGATCCCCAGGCTGGCTGTACTGCCCCCCGCCCAGGGCTCACTGAGATGGCACTTGAGACTGGGCATGGTGGCAAGTGCATGTAATCCCAGCTCTTGGGGAGCTATAAATGGATGGATCACTACAAGTCCAATGTAATAGTGAGACCCTGAACACCCTGTAGGCCTTTCCCTAAAATACAAAAACAAACAAACAAAAAACTATAAGAGTAAAAAAAGTAAAAGCCAGGAGATAATAATTCAACATCTGCAAGATGATACAAAGATAAACAATATAAGACTAATAGGCATCAGTGACAAAGAGGGAGGCAACACAAATGACATAAAAATATATGGGCAGAAGTAATAGCAGAAAAGTTCCCAAATATGAGGAAACAATCTGACATTCAGGTAACTGAGACATGTAGAACTCCAAAATAATATCAACTCAATAAAACTATACCCAGACATATAATAGTCAAGATCCCAGAAACTCAGCACAACAACATATTAAAAGCTGCTACAGAAAAGAAACAGATCACATATAAAGGAAAATCATCAGAATAACAGCAGATTTCTCATCACAAACCATTAAGTCAAGAAGAGCATGGAGTGAAGTACTTCAAGTCCTCCAAGAAAACAAATTCCAACTTAGACTGATATACCCTGAAAAACTCACTTTCAAATTTAATGGAGAAATGGAATACTTCTATGACAAAGAACAACTAAAGAAATTCATGGAGGCTTCCAGCTTAGCTTAGTTGCTTAAAGCGCCTGCTTGGGCAAACTCAGTCAGGTACAGGGGACCACAGTTTGATCCCCAGCACCAGACCCACAATTCAGGCAGCCTGAGACAGAAAAAAAAGAAAGAATGAAAGAAAGAAAGAAAGAAAGAAAGAAAGAAAGAAAGAAAGAAAGAATCATTTTTATAAAGACTGGCCTGATAACTCAGCAAACTAAAGTACATGCTTTGGCAGAGTGTAGCAGCCAGGATTTGATCCCTGGCATGCTGTGCTGGCCCTACCTGCAAGTCATGCTTAAACAGCCAAGTGAGCCTGGGTGTGGTGGTGCTCACCTGTAATCCTAGCACTCGAGAGGCTGCAAGCAAGAGAATCACTATGAATCCAGTCTACCTAGTGAAACCCTGTACACCATATAGCCCATGTCTTAAATTCAGGAAAAAAATTCATGATGACCAAACCAACACTATACAGAACACTAACAGATATTCTAGAAAGGGATCAAAATACCCACATTTCCAAGAGCAACAAAAGAAAAGGTCACCAAACACAGCAAACGATAAAACACAGGGAAAAGGTAGGTAACCAACAAAAGGAAAATAACATGACAAACCAAAGTCAATACATATCAATTATAGCCATCAATGTAAATTGATTCAATTCACCAATTAAAAGAAATAGACTGGCAGAATTTGTAATTCTCACAGAATTATAAATAAATTAAGAAAAAAAAATCCAACAATATGCTGTATATAAGAAACACATTTTACCCATAAAGAAATAGATATATAGTTACATTCTCTTAATGAACAGAGGAATTTGTTCTAATAGTGTTTGTAAACAAGATATCATGTCTGCATCTTGTACAGCAATCAACCACTAGGAAGAATGTATGCAATGTGTTAATTATTGAAACTGTCCTATCAATTTGGTTTGAAACTGTCTTATTGCTATTTGTTTCTCAATAAAATTGTGGGGAAAAAAAAGAAATTCATACCCTGAAAGTCAAAAGATGGAAAAAATACTAAATTCCATGGGACTTCAGAAAAAAAGCAGGGGTAGCTATTCTGTTCAGACAATCTGGACTTCAAGCCAAGAATGGTCAAATGAGATAAAGAAGGTCACTATATACTGGTTAGGGGAAAAATTCAAGAGGAGAGGTAACAGTAATAAATATGTTTGCACCAAATATGGGAGCACCCAACTGAATAAGGCAAAGTTTAAATGACATGAAAAATCTAATAACCAATATTGAAATCTTAACAGGCGAGCTTAACACCATCTTATCTCAAAAATATAGGAATGGCAGACAAAAAATTAGCAAAGAGGTAGCAGAACTGAATCAAACTTTTGAACAAATGGACTTAGTGGACATATATAGAATATTCTTTCCAACGACATTGGAATACACAGTTTTTTTCAGCTGCATGTGGGGCATTTTCTAAGATAGATGACATAATAGTCCATAGGTCATGTTTAAGTATATAAAATAAAACATAAATTATCCCATGCATATTGCCTGACCACAATGCAATGAAACAGGAAACAAATGACAAAAGAAACCACAAAATCCCCATAAACATATAGAAATTAAATAAATAACACCCTCCTCAGCAACCAATAGGTTATAGATGAAATTAATAAGAAACTAAACAATATCTATACTCAAACAAAAATGCAAGCACAATTCACTGGAATTTGTGAGATGCAGCAAAAACAGTTCTTAGAGGAAAATTAATAGTGGAGACGTCACACATTAGGAAAAACAGAGCATGAAAATAAACAAATACCCTAATGCTGCGCTTCAAGCTTCTAGAAAAAGAAGAGCAGACCAAGCCCAAAGCACAAAGATGGGAGGGAATCATAAATATTAGAGCAGAGATTAATGCAATTGTGACAAAGAAAACAATACAAAGAATGAATGAATCAAAAAACTGGTTGTTTGAAAGATTAAATAAAATAGATAAGCCCCTAGCTAACCTTATCAAAAAGAGGAAAGAAAAAACTCAAATTTGAGCAATAAGGAATGAAAAGCAAAATTACTACCGATACTGTGGAAATTCAGAAGATCATCAATAGCTACGGTGAAAATCTTTACTCTCACAGAATTGAAGGCAAAGTGAAATGGACAAATTCCTAGATAGGAACAAATTACCAAAACTGAATCAAGAAGATATAAGTACTCTGGATAACCCAATATTAGTCAATGAAATTTACAATTTAATAAAAATTTACCAGCAAAAGGGCTGGGAAGATGGCTCAGCAGAATAAGTGCTTCCCTAGCAAGTGCAAGGACCTGAGTTCAATCCGTGGTTAAAAAAGAA
>NW_004524942.1:587345-591472 GCF_000260255.1 Octodon degus | reverse complement strand
ATAATTACCAGCAAAGTAAAGCTCAGATCCTGATGGATTCACAGCTAAATTCTACAAGAAACTTGGAGAACATTTAATCCCAAGAATCCCCAAAATCTTCACTGAAATTGAAAAGGAAGCAATTCTCCCAAAATCATTCCTGGAGGCAAGTATAATATTGATACCAAAACCAGAGAAAGATTCAGCCAAAAAAGAGAACAACAGGCCAGTCTTCCCCATGAACATAGATGCAAAAATCTTCAATAAAATCCTAGAAAATAGAATACAGCAAATCATTAAGAAGATTATACACCATGACCCAGTAGGCTTCATCCCAGGGATGCAACAATGGTTCAACGAATACAAATCTATAAATGAAATACACTATATCAATAGAATCAAAACCAAAAACCATATGATCATGTCAATTGCTGCAGAAAAGGTTTTTGACAAAATCCAATACTCATTCATTACTGAGCCCAACAGAAAATGAGAATAGATGACCTCTACCTCAAACTGATAAAAGCCATCTATTTCAGTCCAACAGCCAACATAATTCTAAATAGGGAAAACTGAAATCTTTTGCTCTCAAATAAGGTACAAGACAAGGATGTCCTCTTTCACCATTCCTACTCAATATACTTCTGGAATTATCAACTAGAGCCATTACACAAGAGAGATAAAAGGAAAGAGAATAGGTAAAGAAGTTAAACTATCATTATTTGCAGATGATATGACACTCTGTTTGGAAGACCCAAAGAATTCCACCAAGAAAATCCTAGAATTAAAAAAAAATTCAGTAGCATAGCAGGTTACAAAGTCAATACCCAAAAATCAATAGCATTCCTAGAAATTAATCTAAGGAATAAAATATCTGTATAATGAAAATTACAGTACTCTAAAGCAACTGAAGAGGATTTTGGAAAATGGAAAGATATTCCTTGCTCCTGGATAGGAAGAACCAACATTGTCAAACTGGCCATACTCTCAAAATTGTTGTACAGATTTAATGCAATCCCTACCAAAATACCATCAACATAGCTCACAGATCTAGAGAAAACATTTCTAAAATTTATTTGGAAACAGAAAAGACCTAGAATAGCAAAGGCAATATTGGGCAACAAAGGCAAAGCAGGAGATGTTACTATTCCTGAGCTGAAATTACAATACAAAGCTACTGTGGTAAAATCAACATGGTACTGGCAAAAAATCAGACCTGAGTATCAGTGGAACAGATTAGAAGTTGCAGATAGAACTGCAAACAGACTCAACGATCTTATCTTCAACAAAAGGGCCAAACATATTCACTTAAAGAAAGATAACCTCTCTAACAAATTGTACTGGAAAAACTGGCTCCCCACATGCTGAAAATTAAAGATAGACCCAGGCCTATTGCCATGCCCTAAACTAAAGTCAAAATGGATTAAAGATCTAAACATTAAAAATAGAAACAGTAACTCTCCTAGAAGAGAAAGTAGGTGAAAATCTTGAAGACAGAGGGCTCAGCAGGCAGTTCACAGATAAAAATCAAACTGCATGTGAAATCCTCACAGAATCAATAGGTGGAACTTCATCTTATTCAGAAGTTCCTGCATGTCAAAAGAAATCACCAACAGAGTGAAAAGCCTACCCACAAATTTGGAAAAGATCTTAACCAATAATCTCTCAGACAAAGGTCTTTTATATAGAATATATAAAGAATTTTTAAAAATTAGGACCCCAAAATTTAAAGACCCAACCCAAAAATGGGCATCTGAGATGTATGTGAACTTCTCAGAGGAAGAAATGCAAGTGGCAAATAAATACATGAAAAAATATTGTACAGCACTGCCATTCAAGAAATGCAAATTAAAACAACATTGAGATACCATCTGACCCCAGAAAGAATGGCTATCATAAAGAAATCAGCTAATAATAAATGCTGAAGAGGCTGTGGGGTAAAAGGATCCCTTCTCCACTGCTGATGGGAATATAGACTGGTACAACCACTATGGAATTCAGTGTACAGACTCCTCAAAAAGCTAGGACTAGAAATGCCGCTCAATCTAACTATTCCCCTTCTTGATATTTTCCCAGAAGAAGTGAAAACATTGTACCAAAATGATATTTTTGCAACCATGTTTATAGCAGCACAGTTTGTCATAGTCAAAGCTTGAAAGCAACCAAAATACCCATCACGTGAGGAATGGGTGAAAATGATGTGGTCTTTTTATACAATGGAGTATTACTGAGCTGTAAAGAAAGACAAACTTGAAGCTTTCATAGTTAAGTGGATGCAACTTGAGCCTATGCTCGTAAGTGAAATGAACCAGACCCACATCTGTAAATATCATATTGTCTCCCTAGTATAGGGACCCAAAAGAAGAAATAAAACCTAAAGGTATAACAGATACAGTAAAAAAGAAAGAAATGGAATTTAAGGCCTAAACAATGAAGAGGAGAGAAGGGAGAAAAGATTAAAAAAAGGTAGGAGAAAAATACAAGTATATGTCCAGGATAGCTGAAGTGATTGTACTAAAATTCTCCCTCAGTTTTTTGAAAATAGCAGTTAGTGTGTAGAATTTTCATCTTGACAAACTTTGTATGCTGATAGCTGGATCTAAGCAACTCCATCAAAGACAACAAAGTGTAACACAAAAACTGTGCTTGAATACCTGTCATCTTAGACTTCTAAATGTGTACACTTTTTAATGTCCTACCAATTATTATTATACTGTCTTTACAACAATTTCTTAAAAAAGTAAAAAAGAGAGACAAGAACAAAAATTTAAGATCTGTTGAAAGCAATGGTAATATGCCACCACATGTCCAATCTGACATAACTATATCTGTTAATCTGAGCAAAAGATTTGACATTAAAAATAGATAATATATCAGCCATTGTTAATCAGATCTTCTTGCTTTGAAAATATGTAACATATGTATTTTTGTATGTTGTCCTGTTGTTGTTTTTGTTTCTGATTTTTGTTCTTGCTTTTGCTTTTACTTTTCAAAATAAAATTGCATTAAAAAATAGAAAACAAAGCCTTCTCCTAGTTTCAGGAGAGAAATTCAGATATAACTTAGCAGGGTTGGCTCTCCCTTGAAGTATTTCACAAGCCCTCAGTGAGAATACTGTTTGAAGCTTGTTCTTATCAGCAGGTTTAACTTGGAGAATATTTATTTCCCAACTCACTCCCTAGGATGTTGGGAGGATTTCTTAGTGCCTTGTAAGCTGCTGAACTGAGAATGGCAATTTCTGGCTGGTGATCAACTAGAAAGTTACTGCGTGGTTCTCCACAGGACATTGTACAGCATGGTTACTGGCTTTCCTTAGAACAAGTGACTGAGCAGGGAAGAAAGAGCATCCAAGCCACACACCTTAGGCCTTTGAAAATTTAATATTAGAAGTGACATCTGCTCACATATGCTGCATTTTTTTGACGGACATGACCCACCTCATCTAGTCAAAACTTCAAAGGAGACATATGAGTATGGGTATGGGAAGGTGAGAATGACTGGTTTC
Organism: Octodon degus; assembly: GCF_000260255.1. NCBI lineage: Eukaryota > Metazoa > Chordata > Mammalia > Rodentia > Octodontidae > Octodon > Octodon degus. The sequence goes on along the minus strand of NW_004524942.1, from coordinate 587,988 downwards.
CATCATAGGCGTGACCTACCTCAAAGTCCAGACTTGAAAGTTTTCCTCCACTCCAAATGACTAAGTCTCCCATACACTTATTCCAAATCTCTAGTGGCAAGAAACAATTGTCAAGAAACAACTCTTTGTGAATTTTTTCTACTAGGCAAAGATAAATTGATTTTATAATCGATAGGTTAAATTTTTATCAACAAAAAATTTCTAAAATGCTTAAATTGGGTTTTCAAAAACCAAAAGTATTAGTGTTCTATTGATATATTTATTATTTTACTATTACTATTTTGAGACTTTTAAGTGGCAATTTTATGGATCTTTTATAATTTCCTATCTTGTAGGCAATATAATAACCATATTTTGTTTCATAATAGATTTTTAAATATTTTCCATGGCAAATATGTTTGGAAGCTAGAGTATTTCCCTCTAGAACAATGATGGTTATTGTCATTTTCATTTTTTAAAAATTCAGTATTCCTCCAATATTACACAGTGTTCTGTGGAGTCAGATTTTATTTTGTCTTCTTAATTTGTGGATTCATGCTCAGGGAACAGTAAGAAAAATGTTATTGTGGTTATTATTGTTTTGAATATTATCTTTCATAATTGACTCAGGAATCTTCTACTTTCAACCAGTATTCAAGAAGCT
>NW_004524942.1:578667-586890 GCF_000260255.1 Octodon degus | reverse complement strand
GGTATGTCACAGAGTGTAAGCAAAAACAAAATCTCACAACTATTGCTACTTTGAATGTTTGTCTACTCGTATTGTTAGGAATTTTTTAATTGTTACCTTTCTAGAAAAAAAAAACATAAAATTTAATTATGTAGGGACGCACTAAAGAGAAAAATGTCTATATATTTTCTCTTGAAAGTTGGAAGAATGCCATTATTCATTTTATTTTCAAAACATGTTGGTCTAAGCGGAGCAGCACCTGCTTATCCTGGAGCATAGCATGAGAATCATCCTGGTAGCCCGAGCTGCAGAATGCTAAACACCTGCACCCTTGATCGTGCTGCTATTGACCTCATGCCAGAGGAAGGTGAGCTCTGTAGAAAATTTCTTACTGTCTTTCAGAATCCTGGTGAAATTTCTCACAAAATAAGTATATCAATGTCCTGTTAGGAAATTTTTGTGTAGGTAAATATTCTGTTTATTTAATGATGTTTGTATTAACCGACTTAATTTAATATTTTATTAGTTTGATTCAGTAACAAAAAATAGAAGCTACTTTAGGTGTTCCGAGTGGAAAGAAATACGGGAAGAAAGCAGGCTTCTAAAATCACAGATAGGATACAATAATAAAAGTTAAGAAAATTTGGAGGAATTTCTAAACTGAAGCAATACAAGGTAAACATTACCAATAAAATTAGCCACCTGCAGGTCCCATGTGGATAGTTCTCAGGCGGAAGCCTGAAGCCAGGGATGAAAGTTCATAGCTCCTCTCCTGATATCCATGAGCCTGCTGAGAGTAGAATAGTGGTGGCGTCTGCTTTTCTCCCAAATTTTACACAACAGCCTCTAAGCACAAATTCTAGCTGAAACTTGATGTCAACAGGGTTTTGATATTATGGTTTCTAAACTTCACATTGCTGTGGTATGAGAGATAAGTTAGAAGGGTCAGAACAATAGCATCATCAAATGATATCGAACAGAGTCCACTTTTAGTAGCTTGGCATCCTTGTGTACTCTTCTATTTAAAACATAAGAACACCTCCAAAGGGGGAATATTTCAAATAATATTGATTAGGCATAGATTGGAAATTGTGAAGAGACAAAGAGGAAGTCTTAATAAATAAAAGACATAAAGTCCATATATTCCATAAGAGTTATTTTTCTTATTAATAATTTTATTGAGAAATAAATAGCAATAAGACAGTTTCAAAAGCAATTAATTGGACAGTTTCAATAATTAATACATTGCATATTGTTGTCTTCACAGAGGTTATTCATAATATAAGATGCAGACATGATATCCTGTCCAAATGCTATTAGTACAAATCCATAAGAGGTTTTGTGTAAGATAATTTAAACTATGATTAAATTCAAATGAAATTCAATTTTAGACTTTATTCCTTGCTACTAAAATTATACTTGGAGGTTAGGATTTCATTGTCTAGCTTTTCAATGTATGCGTGGGATCTAGATGTTCAGTGAATATATTAGACAATATCCAAAGTTCACTGAGTGTGGTTCCCTGGATGCTGTCAATCTGTATGTCATTAAGCCACCCATCCATTACACAGGTCCCAGTGCTAGGGTTCAGTTTTAAGGATGGGAACATCATAGCTACTATCCCGTTGCCTAAAATTCTCACTATAATGAGCTTCACTCACTTCGTAGCAACTCTGTGTAGAATGCTACAGTAATGCACAGGTCATTGAGAAAGCCAAAATACTGTCATTTTGCAAGATACATGGTCTACACAGAAAAAAATTAGAGCTCAGAATATATTAACCTGATTGAAGACAAATAATTTCCTTTTATTTGTCAGGGGCTCTAGTATGACTCACTTAATAACCAACATTGAGTAAGTTTCAATGTTTTCAAAACTGAAGTATGACCTTACTGGGAACCATTTAGCCCTGACAAAGTCTGCCTGATCACTGAGACAGTGAACTGAGTTCCTTATTATTGATTCCACATATATTTTCCATCTCTACCACTGTGTTCATTTGGTTTGTAAATCCAAGCATGCAGGGAGATGTCGAGGAAAGTAAGGTGACTGAAACACACAGAAAAGTAGATGCAATTATAAAGTCGTTATCTGTGGTGAGGACCTTTATTGTCTAAAGGCCATTTGGTAGTAAGGACCTTGGCTGTATACCCCTCTGTGATACAAACATTGAGCCTAATCTGAAAGTGCAGTGTGTTAAATTCTTCCCATGTGTTTACAAATCTAACAACCTTCTTTGTCCTCCCATGCCCTTGCTTATCTCAGAAACTAGTGGTTTTTCACATTTAGTTTTCTCTGTTTTCAAAACTGAGAAAAATAAGGGATTAAAATGCATTTTTGCTTTGGAGATTTACCTTCTCCATTGTCCTTTGTGTCTTTCCCAGATAGAGTTGTAATACAGCAGTAGACACTGTCAATTCATGCACCCGTGTCTTGTGTAGCTTTCTATAAGAGAAGCTCAGTCTTTTTCTACTTACTTAACAGATGACCAAAACTCCCTGCAAAGATGTAAAGGACTATCAAGAAATCATTGTTCTGCATGAGCTTGTGCCTTGCAAAACTACTCAAACTACATTTTACGCATTCAAATTCTACCCGATAATGCTTCCAGGTCTTTCTGACTGTGGTCAGGTATAGGTGAAGTCATCTGATTGTGACATGCAGCTCTGGTCACATAGACAGATGATATCTAAACTTTTGCATTCATCATCTATCAGAAACCAGTGGACAGGGGGGAGAATACAGCTGATTTGGCACAGGAGTTAGTAAAGAAGAAGAACTTGCATTTTAAAACTTAATGTCATTTTCTAGGATTCTCTATGTTGGGCTCTCATCATAACTATTCCAACTGACCAAAGATACCCAGGACCCCACTGCACCTACTGGGATAAATGGGTGTGTGGAATATTCTTACTGCAAAACAATTTCTGTCTTTGCATCCCCGTAACACTTGGCAAAATCAAACCAACTCTAATTTGTGCTAAACAAGAATTCTAAAATCTTGCATGTTTATTGCCAATAAATGCTGTGAAACTTTGTATTATCAGAGATCACTATTCTTATAAATTAGAAAGACCATCATATAAACAGAATTGGAAAGAAAAAAAAATTAAGAAGTCATTTATGCAATCCAAGTGGGAACTATAAAAGTTCCTAATGAAGCCTGAGTTCATAGTAGTTAAGAAAATGAAATTCAATTGAGCATTGTTAATATAAATAATAACTTGTTTTACTGACTGATTAGAAAGAGAAAGGTGTTGGCTCAGACTTTGTGCTTGGCAACTGAACGGTAATAGTGTCCTAGCAACAACAGAAAATATAGTAAACACAATGTCTGAACCAAAGATGAAATGGGACAGAGAAAATTTTAAATATGCTTACTCTGCGGCCTTATGAGCCTGTTGTTAGCTATGTGAAACTAAAGCAGAAAACAGAGATTTCAGTTGTTGATTTAGCAGTCAAGAATATCTGCTGGGCTGGCCAAATAGCTCAGCAGATTAAAGTGCCTCCATGTAGGTACAGGTGCTGGGGTTCATCCCCGGGCCTGCCTTGCTGGCCCCACCCCCAGGGTGCACTGAGAAAGCAATTGAGCCTGGGTGTGGTGGTGCGCACCTGTAATCCAAGCTCTTAAGAGGCTGTAAATAGGAGGATCACTGTGAGACTGATCTAGTAGTGAGACACTGAACACCCTGTAGACCCTTCCCCCCGCAGAAAAAAAAGAATATCTTTCTATTGATGATTAAATCTACCTAAGTTGGTAATACATTCCTTGAAGCTATAGCTGTTGCTCCACTGCTGGTATTTAGTAAGATAGATGGTATATGAAGTTTATTTACTAGTATACACGTTATTACCCCAGACATCAAGGACTAAAACACTGTTCTTAGAATAAACATAAATATTTTGTGTATCAGTTGTTGCAGGGGTGGGGTCACTTGAAGAGTTCTTGATTGGAGTCTCCCTGAAAGTCAAGTCAGTTGATGACTAGTGATACAATCATCTAAAGGCTGTACCAGTGGCAAAGATGGCCTACTCCACAGCTCTTTTCTGGAGAACAATTACCTGGATCACCATGTGGTGTCTTGTCCATAGCACTGTCCCCCCTTGTCTTGTGTTAACACTCTCACACAAGAGCTGAGGTCACTGAGTGACAGAAAGAACACAAAACAAAGTTCCAGCTAATTTCTTTCTATGTTGTGCTTGTGTTCAGATGCCCCTCCAGCTTTTTTCAGTAATAGGCAGCCTTTAGCAGTGGTGCCTATATCTACAGTGTGTCACTGATTCATGGTGCAGTACTTATTTTAAGGGTGTACAGTTATTAAACCAGTGCACTGATTGGATTGGCACTGCCCTCATCCCCGTGGACTAAATGCAATGTAAAGGACAGAAGGAGACTTGCCTTCCCCTAGTTGCTCTGCTGCAGTCTGCCTGCCGTGAACTGCGCTCTCTGCCAAACTATTGTCGTAGAGCCAGCTGATTATGGATGGAGGCTTCAAAGTGTGAGCTAAATAAGCCATTCTCCCGTTTAATTTTGACTGTTGAAAATGTTGCCTCAGCAGTGAAAGAAAGGTAACTAACACGGAATTTGGTGCCACGGAAGTGGAGTTGTGGAGTCGTTCCTCTGACTGTACCTGACCACATGGTTGAGAAGTCCTTGGGACTGTCTTGTGAGAAGAGTTTGGAAAGGTTTGGAAATGCAGACCAAGAAAATAAAATAGAGCTGGAAAACCTTAGGCTGTACTTTGTGGGATATTCTGTTCAGGACTCAAAAGGCTAGAAAACTAACAGAAATCCTGCCAGCAAAGACGAGGACTGTGAGAGTGCTCCTAGGAAGAAGGAGTGCGCTGGTAGCTGAAGTCCAGAAAATGCATGATATGGTTTGGAATAAGGTTTGACCACATTTTGCTCATGTCTAGAGACTTTGTATGATACTGAGATTAAGGATGGAAGATTAATTAATTTGACAAAAGAAATTTCAAAGCAGTTTACCTTTCAGGCAGTGGCATGGTGGCTGTTGGAGGCTTTTAGCAAGACCTGTGTAGAACAAAGAGGCCAGAAGAATTATTTAAAGTGTTTTTGAGTTCAGCCAGATAGAACCTCTTGTAAATTTGTGGATTGCAAGAAGGAGTAAAGGAAATCTTGTTTTCTGTGAACAAACAGGAACATAAAACATATGGCCTGAGGACCACACAAGAAGCTGAAGGACTCTTCCTTCCATAGCCTCAAATCTGAAAGCTGAAAGACTTTGCTTTGAGAAGACAGCCCCAGAGTCAGAGCGGGTCCAAGGAAGGGGACCCAAGGAACCACCTAAAGTGCCACAGGGGCAGATATAGCCAGTCCTTGGGAGTTCACAACTTGTCACAGATTGTCAGGGTGCCAGAAGTGGAACTGGAGAATTTAATGATTTCCCTGTTGGATTCTGGGTTTGCCTTATTAGCATTCCTGTTTAGTCAAAGGTCATACTTTTGAGTAATGCTGCAATATCCATCAAGATCCAGTCATAGATATGTTGTTCTTAGTTATGGGCTGGATGGTAAAGTTCTTCACTTGATCCTAGCCAAAAGGCCAAAAGCATTCAGGTAAATTTCTTAACTTTTCTGATTCAGAGTTTCATTTTCTTTTCTTTTATTCTTTTAAGGCTAATCTAAATAACGATGAAAATGGCTCAGAATTTTAAAACAATGTGATAGGAAATTAGCAATAGTTATCATACTGCATATTGTTATTTTAAAATGAGTGCTCAGATTAACAGATATAGGAATATAAGATTGATTAAACAATACAAACACTTTCTTTCAATGAACTAAGAGACATTAGTAGTACAATTATTTTAACTATCTTGTATACATATAATACAAGATAATATACAATATTTCTTTCTTCTTTTCTCTTCTCCCCATCCCAGTTATTCTTTCCTTTTGAACAGTTTAATTCTCTTTCACAATATTCATTTGTACCTTTTCAATTACCTTTGAAATGGAAATTTCTATCTTGTGCCACTGAATGTTGGAAGTGGTTTTCTTTTCATTAGTATAGGGGCTCATAGGTAAGAGTCTGCCTTAAATCGAAATCTCAGAGGAAACTTTGGGTTTAGACTTTTGGGGAATGCTGAAACTGAGGATTTTTTTCAACTCTTGGAGGAGGACTAAATTTTTTTTATAAAGCTATGTAAATAAATCCACAGGGAGCCAAGGGTGAAATGCGATTGCTTGTTTTTAGATGTACCCCCAAAAGCTGCATACACTCATAGGTGGGCTTTCTCAGAGATAGCTGTATCATGTGTATATTTAATTCCTTATACAACAATAGGATTAAGAGAGTGTGATTACTAAATTAGTCCACTGATTAGATGGACACTGTCGTAGTCCCGGTGGATTAGATAAATATACGGCACAATAAGAGGCTTGTCTTTCCCTTGTTGCATTGTTACAGTCTGCCCTCCTAGGTCTCTTCCTCTTTACCAAACCACCTTCCCTTGAAGCCAGCCAATTATGAACTGAAACCTATACAAACTATGAGCTGAATAAACTTTTCCTCCTGTAACTTTGACTGTCAGCTATTTTGTCTCAGCAGTGAGAAAAATAACCGAGACAACTGGTCTCAAGCTTCATACACATTCACCTCTTTCACATTCTGCTGCAGTCCAAAATCTTAGCACAAATGTAAGAAGAAGGTGAGGCTGATCTTCTCAGTGTGCAGAATGTCAGAGATTTCCAGATATTTCCAAACTGATAAATGTCTGGCACAAATGGGGCTTACTAATGACACTTATATTAGTTTTGTAACACTATTCTAACAAAATTACAAGCTTGGTGACCCAGAACTGTATAAATTTACTTTTTGGTTGTTCTAGAAGTAAGAATTATGAAATAAGGCTTACAGTGCAAGGATCATTGTTTGTATTCTTTCTTGAGACTCTAACAGAGAATTTATTCTTGCCTTTTTTTAGTCTCTAGAACTAATCTGATTCCATAGCTCTCCTTCACAATACTCTGACTTCTCCACTGTCACATGTCTTTTCCTGACTCTCACTTGTCTGGCTCGCTATTACAAAAAAACATGTCATAACATTATGCCATTGGATAATCCCAGAAAATCTATCTAAAATCCTAAACTATTTCATATTTCTAAAGCCCCATTACCATATAGGGTAACACATCCATGAATTTCAGGGATTAACGTGAATATCTTTGGTGGAACATTGTTTGGCTTTGGTAAGTGCTAGAATGTTCAGCTTAATTGGACACTACAGCTTGTGTATAAGCAAAACAGGTAAAGTCAGCAGCATGGACCTTCTAGGATCTTTGGACAGCTTGGGTCTATTGTTTCAAAGACAATAATGCTGTATTTATAGGAGCAAATGGAAACAGTTTGGGTCAGATTCAATAAGTTGCAAATCATAGAGCTAATTTTCCAGAAAATTGCTTACATGCTGTAGTCTAACAGGGGCAGTGGCATGTCTAAAACCAAATCGAGCTGATTATGCACTTTTTATTGTGTGGCTTGGACCTCAGTTTAACGTAAAGTCAGACTGGATGGAGTTTCATGCAGTCTGAGAAAATCAGGAGAAGAACAACCAAACTCAAGTCATTCCTTATGCTTCCAGATAAAAGAATTTTGCAAAGAAATTATTCATGATTATTTTAGCAAAATGAAGATCAATAAAATATGACAAAATATTACCGTTAAACTAAGTAAACTATTTCATAATTTTCTTCATTCCATTCCCACTGTGGTTGTGTTATTGATTTTCAGTCTTTGGCAGCATTTATACATTATTTTCTTTTCTAATTGGACCAAATCTGAATACTTCCATGCTCATAATGATTGCAGGTGTCTGTTCTCTTCATCTGTGATTATTATTAATGGACTGATACTGTTGTTGAAGCTGTATAATCTAGTAATACTACATGTTATTAAATTTAGTACAGTGCAGGGGCTAGGGAGATGGCTCAGTGGAGTAAGTGCTTCCCTGGCAAGTGCAAGGGCCTGAGTTCAATCTCTGGTTCTGAAAAAAAAAAAAAAAAAAAAAAAAAAATTAGTACAGTGCATAAAGATGTGGTTGCATACTTTTTCTTTGTAACATATTTTTTCCATCCATTTGGATCTGCATCCATTAAAAATAAATTTCTATATTTATAAAAAATGGTTTAGAGGGGCCGGGGAGATGGCTCAGTGGAATAAGCACTTCTCTGGCAAGCACAAGCGTCTGAGTTCAATCCCCGGTTCCGCAAAAAAAAAAA
>NW_004524942.1:568348-578145 GCF_000260255.1 Octodon degus | reverse complement strand
TTTATTTATTTAGTGTGTGTGTGTGTGTGTGTGTGTGTGTGTGTGTGTGGCCAACTCAGCCCACCAAGGGGTGGGGCTTGCTGGCATGTGGTGCTGGGGGATTGAACCACGGTCCCTGTGCTTTGCTAAGCTTGTTCTAAGTAGGTGCTTTAGACCACTGAGCCATCTCACCAGCCCCTAGACCTTTCTTTTAGAATGGTCTTTAGATGTTTTTACTTTGGGGAAACCACTAAAATTGTTTAAAAAGGCAGGTTTCTATATTCCATTCTTATGTATTTGGATACTGTGGGTTCTGAGTGTCAGTGGTCTATGTGTAGATGTCTTATCTCAGCCTCATACAGTCATAGGCAGGGCTTTAGGAAAGGGGACATTGCAGCTGACTTATGGTAAGACATGGGTGTCTGGCCAGAAAAGGTAGATCTATGGACAAGTGACCTGGAAGGATGTACCTCTCTCTCTCTCTGACTCTATTCTTTGCTCTTTGCTGCCTGGTAGTCAAGAAGACACCAGTTTTCCTCTACCCAGAAGATTATGTCATGCCTTCCTTGGAGCTGAGAGGAAACAGACTGGAAATCTGAGCCCAGATAAACCACTGGATGAAGTTATGGTGTCCAGTGTGTTTTGATGATGAAGGAAAAGTAACTAAGAAGAAACAGGAATCTCATGCTGATCTGTGCCCAGATGATGGTGACGTGTCCAGTAGATTTATCAGGGAGCCAGATTCCATGATAGCTTTCTCAGGACCCATGTAAGTTTTACTTACAACTTGATTTATGGATCTACGTCAGTTATAAAATCTACTTATCTTCATGAAATGCATCTACTACTTTGTGAAATTTGCTTAAGTGCTTGTCTTCTTAAGGGACTGGACTCAGCATTAGAAAGCAACTGCTTTTTGTCCAATTTATCTCTTCTTTTAATCTCACTTAGACTCATTACATACTGAATGTTGCCTTTGTGTTGCATCAAATACAAGTCAATTTTAAAGTCTTCCCCCAAATCAGATATTTTTTTAAATGTACAGTTAAATTTTCTTGAGTTTCCTCAATTATGTCTTTCAGGGGTATGGCCAGTGCTTAACAAATTCATATTTATATGAAGTGAATGTATATATGTATGTAACTTCATCAATGGTATGGGAGAAAAAGTCAAGAAATAGCACATACTTTTGTAATGAATTGATTTAAGAGACTACTTATTTTACATAACATTGTCTTTAAGCTGACTAAAAGTATAAGCTATAAGCTGATTAAAATTTGCGAAGTATTTCAAATGCAAGATCTCACAATCCTTCTGCAAGGTAGATAATATTTTCAGCTTCATTTTACCGAAAGCAAACTGAATCAAAATCTGTTATCTTTTCCAAATATTGTACAAAGTCATGACCTACTGCATCTCTCACTTGTACTACAAGTGGCCTTTGTAGAAGGGCAGGTGTTGGAGACAACACATCTTTGCAAAGACTTTTTTTTACTCTCTTCTTTCCTTTTAGCTGAAGGAACTTGTATTTAAGTACATATTCCCAATTTCTCCTAATTACAAAGAAAAATAATCACATAAACGGGATATTATATGCTACAGTAGGGATGGTTAGGGCCTTTAGATTTCCAAGTTCTCTTGAGTATCTTTCCAGGAATGCATACAACATCTGCATTTTTCTTCAGATTTACTCTCAGCTGTGTGGAAAACACTTAGTATGAGTATATCGGTTTTGCTGTCTTCAAGCATACAAAACTGTATGAGAAATAATGTTGCTATATTTAGTAAATGTAAGAATTAATAAATTGAGATCCACTAGTCGATAACTGTATCAATGGATAACAATTTAGGAATGGTAAGAATCCAACAGTTGAAGCAATAGTCAAGGCCATAATCCCTTAAAAGGACAGAAACTAAGCATGCAATTTGAAACATACATTGGTTCACTTTTCGAAGGTAAGCTGCATAGCGAGACCCTATGCCAAATAAATAAATAAGTAAATAAATAAATAAATCAAACATTGCATAGATTTAACCCATTACTTGGGGCCTCAAGAAATAAAAGCAAACTGAAATTATACTTTTCTGGATAAGAATTATACAGTCGAAATATTGAAATGATACATCTATGTAAATTGCTACAAAGAAAATTCAGTTCCTTCATCCCTAAATCCTAAATATTTAGAAGCATACACAGTAGCAGCCCTGAAAATCTGGTGTATAGTACGACCATTCTTATCACATTTTAGAACATGATTGTCCTTTCTAGAACTTCTCTGATGTGCCTACAGCTTTCAAACTGCAGAGAGGAAAAAAAGCCTACAGGAAAAGGTCACACACTGCATGGTACACAGCTCCAATTTCAAGGGAATATGTAATTCAGACGCTGAGCAACTTTGGATCGCTTCCATGAAACTGTCAGGAGAAAGCCAGGCCTTTAATGATCACAGGCCTCTGTGCTCAATTGAGTGTGACTAGATGAAGCGAGAATTCAAACTGAGTCTCCTCGGTGAATTGTCTCCTGATTGAGATGTAGCTCCGTGAGAGGAAAACGGTCCCAAGGGATTGTGATTCGATTGAGAAAGCTGGAGCAAAAACCTGCTCTCAGGCTGTGGGCACAGAGTAGAATTCTAATGGACTAAATAAATACCAACACACTGAAGTTCTTAACGCCACTCTCTTTATGTCTAGTAGAATTACCAAGTACTCTCTAGAAAATGATCTTTATTTTCCTAAAGCTCAGACAAAAATAAATTTTGTATCAGTAAAATGAGGCATCTTTAGAAAGACTTTACTGTCTGAATGCACTTCGATTTTCAATACTATACATGACTTAAAGTAGAAAAGAATCAGTTTGGATTGAAATAGAAATAGAAGAAGCAAGGGTTGGCAAGATGACACAGGGGACTAAGCACCTGCTTAAGCACGTACAAAGATAGGAGTTTGATCCTCCATTCCTGGCACCATGTGCTGCAGTGGTCCTGCCCCCAGGCACACTGAGCCAGCCACTGAGACCAGGCATGGTGGCACACACCTATAATCCCAGCCCTGGAGAGGCTGAAAATAGGAGGATCACTAGGAATCTGAGCTGCACAGTGAGTCCCTGTACCAAACACATAAAAACAAATAAATAAATAAATAAATAAATAAATGAATTCCACAATCTTGTAAAAAATCTCTAATAAATTCAAGCAGTTTATCTAGTACTTTGGCTGACAACTCTGTGGTATATTGGCTTGGAATGATGGTCATAAAATGATTTTAAAAGAAATGCTAATGTTTATCCACTTTTGGTATCATAAGCTATATATTTAGGCAGAAAATGTGTGATTTCACATGTTAGTTCTTTTTATCATCTAAGGAGTCAGTTCCAGTAGAAAACAGAATCTTCACTGAAAAGCCAAGAAGCACATTATCAAACAAAGTCAAATTGCACGGAAGAAGTGGGATTTCTCCTAGACAAAGGACATCTGGGCATGAACTCTCACGAAAAGCGCATGTTCAAGTTTCTGGGATAATCTCACGTTCTTAAAATGACAATACTTTTGAAATTCTAATGCTAAAATTTAGACAAGAATATCAAATCAGAACATACAGTGACACAGTTCAAGATTTCTATGGGATTCTTATCAAAGGCCTTTCCCTGAGACAGGCAAGGGTATTGAATGTGTATTCTCTGAGTACAAAAATGTATATACATAGGAAACCAATTTCATCTCTTTACTCCCCCATTTCAAGAAATTACTAAAATAAAAAGACTTATCACCATAGTCTAAACTCTTGTTTGACCTTTCTAAAACGTTTTCCTTTAAATGAATATTATTGCAAAGCCACACACAGGCTGGATGACAAATTCTCTCCTGTGATCGTTTTCTTAAAACCATCAGTGGTACAGAAATACAGACGCCTTTCTTATAATTTGCACAAGTTATCATCTAACATTTTAAGGGCTCATATAAAATTATTTTACAGTCTGCTTGTGTATAGGGAATGTTGCTATTATAAGAAACTTTTAGTTGGGTGATTAAACTCACAAAGTTTAACTTCTCACACATAAGGAGTCTTACAACCCAAGATAAAGCTCAGGCAGGATTGGGATTTGGGGAAGCAGTGTCCATCCCCTCCTGTGGGAAGGAGCCACATTCCCTGGTACCTTGATTGCCTCTTGGGTTAGGGCTCAAGACCCCCCTTTTTTGGCAGAACCGGGGATTGAACTCAGGCCCTTGCGCTTGCCAGGGAAGCACTTATTCCACTGAGCCATCTTCTGAGCCTCAGCTCAAGCCTTAAACAATACTTACTTATCTCTTGAAGTATCTTATCACCAGCTGCAATCATACTAGCAGGAAGGGGTTCAACATGAGGAATTGAAGGGGGCACAGTTTATTTCTTCATAGGCTGTCTTCTTACTTCCCCAATATTTATGTATTTCTTACAGGCAAAATACATTTACCTTATCCCAACAGCCCCAAGAATCTTATCAAAAAAAGGAAGTGAGGACTAGGGAGAAAGCTCAGTGGTCTAAGCACCTGCCTGGCAAACAAGGATCCAGGTTCAATCCTTAGTCCCACATGCCATACCGGGTGCACTGTGCTGGCCACAAATACTAGACAGCATGGCACATGCCTGTAGTCCCAGTGCTGGGGAGACTGAGATGGGAGGTTCATTATGAGGCTGAACTGCGAGTCTGAGCTGTGTAGCAAGACCCAATGCCAAATAAATAAATAAATAAATAAATATTAAAAAATAAATAAAGAAGTCAGTTTTAGTTCCCTGAGAGGTTCCAAACACAGCAAGATAATTTCACCATTCTTAAGAAAAAAGAATAATACTCTTGGTCTAATAGTCTTGTTCCCTGGTTGCACTCAGATGACACTATCATCCCCATGGGTTGGAGGAGGCAGTTCTACTAGGTCCTCCCTGGTGTTACTTTGCCCTCTGAGGCCTGAGTAAGGACAATCTGGGCCCCTGAATTGAAATGCCACCCCTACTTCTTAAACCTAGAAAGCAGAAGCTTTTCCTTTTGGCCCTAATGATCTGAAGTACCTTCCATCCTTGTGTCCTTCTCTGGAAGGATAAAGCATGTTTGAAGCTGGACAGGTCTATTATCCCATCTAAAGGGCTCCCATAACATCGATGGCCTTGTTTCCTCCTGCTATTATCCCTCTCTTCCAAACTGGCAGTGTTTCTGCTGATGTCCTGTCCATTCCTGGCTTCAGACAGACTATGAAATTCATGGGTAAATTCACCACTTCTTGGGAACACACTTGTATGTTTTTGTGTTGAGGAGGAGGGAAGGAAAGAGATTGAGAGGCTGAGAATCTTCAAGTTATGATTCTCTTTTGTTTAATGATGCCTCCAATTTAGGTCAGTTCTATTATGCAAATATTTTCTCCCATTCACTAGGTTATATTTTAACTTGTTTTTAAGATTTATTTATGTATTTGGTTCAGGGTCTCACTATGCAGCTTGGACTCATAGTGGTTCTCCTGTCTCAGCTTTCCCAGCTGTGGGAGTACAGGCATGAGCCACCACACCTGCTTTCAGTGGCCTGCATGGCGTGGTACTGGCACCACATGCAGTACTGGGGATCGAACCCTGGTCAAGGTGTTTAGACTGCTGAGCTATCTCCCTAGCCTTATACTATAACTTTTTAATAATAAATTTGAGAGTTTGTTTGGAGGTTCTAGCAGGGGAGTGCAGTTACTCATATACCCTTGACCAAGGAATGGTCCTCCTGTTTGAAGGGTGGTTGTCTTCTTCAACTGAGCACACAGCTTTAGGAGAGGCACACATGGAGCACTGAGGAGGAAGGGAACACCCGCCTAACCAGCCAGATCAGCCACATCAACCCTGGCGATCAATGTGGTGACAGATGTCACAGTCAGATCACCCCCACCTCCTAATGCTGAACTTGGAAAGATGGTTTTATTAAAAACAAAACAAAAAAGGGATGACATTTCATTTATCTCTTTGGTTTGTTGTTGTTACTTAAATTTTTGATGTCACATCTAAAGTATCACTGTTTAGTCAAGGATGACCAAGATCTAAATTATAATTTTGTTCAACCATTCAAAAAGTTTTAGCTTTACATTCACATCCTTGCCTTTGTCTTATTAATCTTGTCTATGGAGTGAAGTAAGGATTAGCTTTTTGTTTACTTTGCATGAGAAAATACAGTTTTCGTAGTGTAATTTGTAGAAATATTATTTTTCATTGGCGGTTCTTGGCACTTTTGTCGAAAGCTAGGGGGGTGTTTATGGACTTTCACGTCTACTCTATTGATGTGTGTTTATCTTTATGTTACCATCACAATGTCCCGATTATAATTGCTTTATAGTGAGTCACACGTGTGGCTGTGAGATTGCCAACTTTTGTCGTTGTCCATTTGGTTTAGGTTGGACTGGTTATTCTGGTTGCCTTGAACGTCCCTACGGATTTTAATGTCACCTTGTGAATATTTGTAAAGAAAGCAACTGGAAAGTTGTCGGGATTTTCATTGATTTTGTAGGTCAACATTAACAGTATGCAGCCTTAGCAATATTAATTCTTGAATCCACAATCACGGGAATGTTTTTAATTTATTTCGACCTTTAATTTCTTTAAACGGTATTTTGTACTTTTGAAAACACAAATTTTCCATTTTTGTTAAATTTATTCTTGCAGATTTTGTTTTCAATGTTATTATAGATTCATTTTCTTATTAATATTAATTTTTTATAAAGGAAAAAATATTTAAAATTTTTGTTATCACTGCTTTGAAATAAAATCTCTCTCTCTCTCTCTCTCTCTCTCTCTCTCTCTCTCTCTCTCTCTCTGTCTCTTTCATTTGAGAAAGAGTCTTACTATATATTTCAGACTGGCTTCAAACTCATGTAGACCAGGCTGATCTCAAATTCAAGAACTTCCTGCCTCTCTCCTGGAGCACTGGAATTATAGGCATGTACCACCACACAAAGGCATACTTTATATTATTTTTCAGAACATTGATCTTGTCATCTGTAGCCTGATTGGCTTGTTTATAAGTTATAATGGATATGTTCATTATAAGGATTCCTTTATGTGAGAAAATAGAGATATTTTTACGTCTTTCTTTTTTATGAGTAGAATATATTTATTGGGGGAAAGAAATCTCCTGTCCGAGAGACAGGAGAGGGGCCTGAGCGGGCGATCCCCTTACTCTTTCTTTTTAGTATGGAGGGGTTTTTAGTCCATGCTTTTGCCTAATTGCCTGTGCTACGTTAGAACATTAATGAGCTGAATGGATACCTTTGGGTCATCTTTGATCTGAGACAGATTTTGGACTTTCATCACTAGGCACAGTTATGTGCCACAGTGAGAACTGGTCAAGGAAGGATCCATTTTAATTCTATAGGATTATAGTGCACATGGAGAATTCTTTTTCTATTAGTTACAGCCATCTCAACAATGTACTAAAATGCACCACTCAGATGGGGAGATAGCTCAGTGGTCTAAGCACCTGCCTGGCAAGTGCAAGGACCTGGGTTTGAATCCCAGTCCCACATGTTGTGCTGGCTCCCCACAAAGCAGACCACCAAAACCAGGTGTGGTGGTGCAGGCCTGTAATCCCAGCAGTGAGGAGGCAGACATAGGAGGATCACTACAAGTCTGAGCTGTATAATGATACCCTGTACCAAATAAATAAATAAATAAATAAATAAATAAAGTGTTCCACTCACATGTGACATAAACAAGCCTACTTGATCGCCTGCTGTAATAAAGTATGGTCCTTATAATTCACAGAGTACACAATACTTCACAATGATAATAAACAGCTATGGTATGTTTCTGTTTACAGCTTTCAAATTATTATTTTAACATACACGCCTTCTAGTTTTGTAAGTAGTAGAACTATTTTGGCTACAGCCTCATACATTTCATGTATATTTTATCTTTTGGTTATATCAAGATGATTATCAAGTAATTGCCCTGCACTCTCTAGATTTATGTAACCATACACTGTAATGCTCAGATGAGGAAAAGAACACCTACCACCCAACTTCTCAAAAAGTGTTCTCATCACTAAGTAATACATGATTGTACACATTCAATTTTCGCACATACCCACTGTAAGATGGAGGCGATCCCATTATATTTTAAATTTGTTGAAGACTAGAAATCTATATGGTTAAAATTCTTCATGTGTTGTGACATTTATGAAGCTTTATGCTTTATTCTCCTAGAGTGAGGTATAGCACTGATTCCTCTTTATGTGGTGAGTCATTTGTAGGATAAACCCCTCTGGGCCATGGTATATAATCCTTTCTTCATGTGGCTGCATTTCATTTTGCAGTGTATTCTGACTATATTTCTGTCTATATTCATAATAGATTTTTTTAAAAATATGGTGGCTATTGCTGAATTAGAACACCTTTTGTTAGTAGTCCTTGGTCATTAATTCAGTTTTTAAGGTGACTTAGGTTTAGGTATATTTTCTGTTTCTTCCTGATCAGTTTTATTGGTTTGCCTTTTTTTTCTGGCAATTTGTCTAATTTTCCAATGTTTGGTACATAGTTATTCATTGCACTACATTTTAATCTATTTTATTTCTATAAGTTAAGAAGTACTGTACTATTTATTCATTTTCTACTTTAATAATTTGAATCTTCTCTCATTTTCTTGGTCAGAAAACAGAAGTGTTCCATTTTCTGGATGTCTACCCCTCTGGTCTTCCTCCTACCATTCCCCCCTTACTTATACCTTTTATAGTTCAGATTTTTGAGCCATGCTCCCCTTGGATATAGAAATTTCCCTATCCTTTTCCTAATATCCTAAAAGTTTTGTTCTTTCCTGTATTTCTTCCATATAGTTACTTGCTACGTAGCATCTATATTTCCCAAATGTGTAATCTATTGGTAATCTATTTGTGTCCAGCATTTTTATTCTTAGTATTACAAACCTAGATGTTTTTATTAATAAATGCTTGTATGGTTATTTGATAAATATTTTATCACCCAAAAATTCTAATTATGTGGAGAATATGACCAGATGATAAATCCTAAATTTGCATTTGTTCTGCTTAAAGTACAAGACCAGATGGATATAAAACTTAATGGTGCCAATTTAAAATTATCAATGAAGATGTTGTTGGACCACCTAGACTCAATAGCCTGCTTTTATTAAATCCTGCGTAAAATCTGGGCCACATATTTTAGAAATTACTGCCAAAGTTCCAAACTTCAAGATATAAAATCAATGCAGCATATTACTGCAATTCAAACTACAGATGAAAAACTAAGTAGAAATTTATTACACTACACTATAAGTTTGTCAAGAATTTTTTGTAGACAAAATTGCAATGCTTTATCCTAGCCAAGACCTACTACAGTAATTCATATTTCTGAGACCCTCAGTAAGCTGTTTATTTCAAAAATAGATATTAAAACTCAAAATTGTATCTTATCCTCGATTGTGCTCTTATTAAGAAGGATAATGTTGTTATCTTTATGAAGAAATAAAAGAAAACCATAAGCTTTCACTCATTTAGGAAATAAACTATGAGTATTTGTGGTTAATATCAAATCAGTTGTAAGCTTGTGTGTATAAAATTTAAAATAAGTGACTTAATATAGACCACAAAAGCCACTCTGAGTAAACATATAAATGGAAAACATCAGGGAATGCGTAGTGGATACAATTTTTAGTTGCCCTTATTGATATAAAAACATTTTAAAATGTCATTAAACCTACAGTGATGCCCTTAATACTTCTGAGCAGAACTTATACTCTTTATCTGGAATGAATGAGACAGAAGTCAAAGGTTTACATATGTTTTTAAATTTTTAGGGTGTGTGTGTGTG
>NW_004524942.1:559353-567388 GCF_000260255.1 Octodon degus | reverse complement strand
ATTTATTTAATTGGTACAGGCTATCTCTACACATCTCAGACTCATAATTATCCTCCTGTTTCAGTTTCCCCATTGCTGGGATTACCAGCATGCCCCACCAGGCCTGGTTTTGAAGGCCAGAGCAGCATGTAGTACTAGTGATGAAACTCAGGACTTTGCACTTGCCACACAGATGCTTAGGTTGCCGCAATATCTTCCCAGGCCACATTTCATTTTCTAATTTTTTTTTAGTTTTTAAAGAGAGTATAAAAATAGGAAAAATACAAGTAATACAGAATTTCACATCACACTGTAATATGAATTTCACAGCATTGTTTTAATGCATGGTGTTGTCTTTCAGCTAATTATTCATATTATCAGATATATGCATGCAAAATTGGAAGAAGAAAAAAAGAAAGAAATGAAGAAGAGAAAAAGTACCAACAATTGAAAAAAGAGACAAAACAAATTATGATCTGTTCATTTTCATAGACCAGCAGAAATGCACAGTACAGTTGTACAAACCATCCTACTTACATACATAGATAAATCTCCCTCTCCTGTCCTTTTCCTCAACTCAGTAACTCATTCCTTTTGAATAAGTTCATTCTCTTTTCCCAGTATCTATTGCACCCTTCAGATTCCATTTTCTTCTTCAGGTTCTCAAAAGAAGGAGACAACATGATGTTTGCACATGTGGGTAGAATTTATTTCCCTAAAGAGTATCGTCTCTAGCTGCATCCATTTGAGATATATTTTACTTTTCTATAACAAATGTGTCAATATGAAACTTCTATCTAAGGACTGGCCAGATAGCTCAGAGGATTGAGGTGCCTGCTTAGGCAGATCGCGGGGGCCTGGGTTCAATCTCTAATGTGCCATGTGGACCCCACTCTGGGACACTCTGAGATGAAATTGAGACTGGGTGTGGTGGCACACGCCTATAATCTCAGCCCTTGGGAGGCTGAAAACAAGAGAATCACTATGAGTTCAATCTACATAGTGAGATGCTGTAGACCCTGTACCAAATATATAGAAAAGAAACTTTTATCTAATATTTAGCATGAAAAATAATTCATAGTTGAGAAAAACTGAGAAAAAGTAGTTCCCAGAGAGGCATGGTTAGATAGCTCAGTGCCATAAGGGCCTACCTGGCAAGAGTAAGGTCCCAAGTTCAATTCCTGGAACAAAAAAAAGAAAGAGAAAGAAAGAAAGAAAGAAAGAAAGAAAGAAAGAAAGAAAGAAAGAAAGAAAGAAAGAAAGAAAGAAAGAAAGGAAGGAAGGAAGGAAGGAAGGAAGGGCGGGCAGGCTAGGGAAATAGCTCACAAGGTCCTGAGTTCAATCCTAATACAAAAAAAAAAAAGTTCCCAGAGGAAGATTCACCACATCATTGCTTAAGCTTTTTTAATGAGAAGCCATGAATTTAAATAAAACGTTTAATATATGGAAATTAAGACAATGGAATTTAAGTGCATGTTAGAAGAACATTGTTTGTATAGGTACTGCAATAGTAAAGGTAATTAAACGGTCACCTGGAACTACATTATGGGTGAAGAGTTACTCAAATATTCATAAAGATACCTACATGGTAAAGCGTATTTTCATAAAATTTTAATACTTAAAGGATGTCTTTTTGGATTATATGATGTTAAATTACTTTAAATCTATTTTTCTTAATTTCTACAATTAGGAGCCCAATATTAGTCAAAATTATTCCACATATGCAAAATGAATGTGTGAAGCAGAGGTGACAAGAATGTCATATCATCCAAAAGCTACAACTCTTGTTGCATACGTCCTGCTTTACCTTGGTCTTAATCATCTATCAGAAAAGTATGAAAACAAAGTATAAGAAGTAAAGTCATGCTGTTATGTTGAGCTGTAGGGGACTCAGGTCAACAATTTCTGACATTGCCAGTCAAGCGGAAGACCCAATACTATTATGGACTAATGAATTCTTTTAGAATATTTTGCTGAGTTTACACACCTATAATATTTAAATGATGGAACTTAACAAAAAAGGGGATACAGATGAATGTCCATTTTGTATGTGTTTTCAAAGTGGTTAGGATAGATACATAGTTACATTCTCTTAATGAATAGAGGGATTTACTCTAATGGTGTCTGTAAATAGGATATCAAGTTCGCACCTTGTACAGCAATTAACCACTAGGAAGAATGTGTTAATAATTGAAACTGTCCTACCAATTTGGTTTGAAACTGTCTCATTGCTATTAGTTTCTCAATAAAGTTATGGGAAAAAATTTTTAAAAAGGCTGTCATATTATTATTTATGACTATAAAATTATTTTATTCTTAATAATATGAACCAGAAAAATTTTTAATGACTTTTCCCCTTATGATTATGTAAATTCCATGAGCAATCAGAGCCTTAACTTTGAAACTAAATGTCACCACGTGGAGAAAATATTTGCTTTTTTTGACACTGGGATTAGAACTCAGGACCTTGGACTTGCCAGGCAGGTGCTTATGCCACTGAGCTATATCTTCTGCATATTAGAAGACTATATTTCTTCCAATAAATATTCAGATTCCCAGTACAAAAAAGAAAATTTGTTAGAAAATATATTTTACATTTGACAGGCTGGCCAGACAGCTTAGAAGACTGAAGTGACTGCTTGGGCAGACTACGAGACCTGGCCAGTTTCAATGCCTGGTGTGCAGGACTGGCCCTCCCCCTGGGGCATGACGAGCTGGCGATGGCAATTGAGACTGGGCATGGTGGCGCACGCCTGTATTTCCAGTTCTTGGGAGATTGAAGACAGGAGGATCACTAGGTGTCTCATCTGTATAGTGAGACCCTGTGCTAAATATATATATTTGTTAGCCTATATTTGTTATTTTACATTTGAAGTTTATTTTAAATTTGTGGCCTCAACTCAAATCAATTGTATAACTTCTTTATACATAACTTCTTTCACATATGTAAATATGTGAAAAAAAAACTTAATTCCTATAATGAATATGTCTTTCCTTTTTACTCACAAAACTGGTTCAATTGGCTTTTCAGAAATTTACCATTTTGGGCTGGAGAGATGGCTCAGTGGTCTAAAGCACCTACTTGAAACAAGCTTGGCAAAGCACAGGGACCACGGTTCAATCCTCCAGCACCACATGCCAGCCAGCCCCGCCCCCTGGTGGGCTGAGCTGGCCACACACACACACACACACACACACACACACACACACACACTAAATAAATAAATGTAATAAATAAAAATAAATAAAAAAAAGAAACTTACCATTTTACCATTTAAACAGTATTTGATTATCACTGACATATTTAGAGCATATTGAATAGTTGAAAATAGCATAAAATGAAAATGATACTCTGTTAGGAAAGTTATAATAGTAATTAATTTAATAATTTCATTGCAAAGAAAAACAGCAATCAAATGAATAATAAATATATGTACATGACATATAAACGGTACTATTGGCTATTGAGAGTTATAAAGTTATCATCTGTGTACCTCTTATGTTTTTGTAAAGCTCAGTTGGAGTACAGCCACACTGGGCAGGTTCCTTGTTGTTTACTACTGCTTTTTACTGCTTTCCTGTTCCTCACAGTAGCTGAACAACCAGAACAGAAAAGACCTACAAACCAAACCATCCACATGGCTTTTACAGAATTTGCTGATCCCTAGTCCACAGATTCTGTACTAGATGGAGAGGATGTCACTCCATACTGCACAATCCATGTGTTATATAACCACTTCATAAAGGTTATTGACCACACATTTATGTCTAGAACTGATATGAACATGATTCTTGGGAAAACAATCAGTGATTCAAGGAATGTTTAATCCTGGAAATTGTCTCCAAATTGCCTAGGCTAAAAGTGAGCAGCCTACAAGGAAATTCAACAGTTATGAATATATGAAAACCGACCTTAAGCGATAAAGTAGAATTTATAAGGGGAAACTGCAGCATTTTTTTTTTAAAAAAATAATAATGAAACCCAAAAGACATTGTTCATTAGCTTGGTGGGGACTGGAATAGCATAGGGGTTATATGTTTCATAGTTCATGTTTTTATCTCTCTTTTAGTATTTTTTAATTGAGATGTGCATTTCATGCACAAAACCTGTGCTGACTTTTTATTCTTACATGTGAAATGTAAAATTATATCACCTTACCCAGCTCAAGGTGTAGAATGATTTTTGAATAATCCCTTATTCTCCTTCACATTTCATTCTCTACTTTTCCTGGTATGAGATTCCTGCATTACTAATTTCTACCACCCACTGGTTAATGTTGCTTTGGCTTGACATTTTGACAAATGTGAACATATCAAGCTTATTTTGTTTATATTATGTCATGTACATCAATGTTTTTGTATATATAAAAAGATACTGATGACATTTATTTGTATGAATGTTATATTAGTATATTCATATAGCAATATATATATATTCATATGACTTTATTTAAAAAGTACTATAAGTCTATGTTAATATGCAGAAACTACTTTGAACATTCTTACGAATGCTTTTAAATAAATATATGCAATGATTTTCTGGATGTATATTTACCA
The DNA here is from genome assembly GCF_000260255.1 of Octodon degus. Taxonomy (NCBI): domain Eukaryota; kingdom Metazoa; phylum Chordata; class Mammalia; order Rodentia; family Octodontidae; genus Octodon; species Octodon degus. The sequence continues at coordinate 562,852 of NW_004524942.1, read as the reverse complement.
TATTTGAGTGGAGATTGATTAATAAGTGGGGCAATATCTGAGCATTTTGGATTTCAGATTTTAGGATTAAAGATACAATTTTTATAATAGATAATCTCAATTTTCCTACTGTGCAGTTGTATTTCATTATGATTTTACATTCTATTTACATACTACTACACGTGAGCAACTTTTCACATGGTTCACGACCACTGACATTTATCTGTCTCTGGGCAAACCCAAACTACATGGAAACTCCTTCAAAAAGCCAACAACTAGAATCTCATCTTATTAAAATCTTTGCACTCAAAGTAAATCATCAACAGAGTGAAAAGACAAACCACATTATGGGAACAAATTTTAGCAAACTGTCCCTTAGACAAAGGATATCTATCTAGAATATATAAAGAATTCAGGTAACTCAGATGCCTCAAATTCAAAAACCCAATTAAAAAAATGGGCATCTGAGATGAATACATACTTCTCAGATGAGGAAATACAAATGACAAATAAATACATAAAAAATATGAAACATCATTGATCACTCAAGAGATGCAAATTAAAACAACATTGAAATTCCATTTCACTCCAGAAAGAATGGCCATTATCAAGAAGTTAATGATGTACTTAAAATTACTGAACTATAGAGACACTATATGAAATTAAGCTGTACACACTTTGACTAAACAAATTAAAACATAGAGATATTTCTCATGAATTTCGTGATCAACATCAGTTTTAAAAAATATTTATTGAAGCCTCAGAAAACTTTTAAAATATTCTGATTTGTTTGTGAGTCACGCTTTACATTGTTTTACTTTAATTGCATTGAATTTATGCATGATTGCAACAGAGCTGCCTTTGTTATATCCCAAAATTTATTAATTTTACAATGTATGGTGTTTGCTTAAGGTAAAGGTCTTCTATTACTGTTTTCAGTGAGGGCTCTGCTTCCTTCCCTTAAGATCTAGCCCCTAGAGAATGTTTGCTATACTTCCACCTCTCTGATTTAATCCTAGTGAGCCAGCTATGTGAGGGTGATCACACATCTTGCCTGTGCCACACAGTTCTTTTAGCTTGAATGATCATTTAAAAAAATTATTCCATACCTCTAGCCTACTAGATATTCAGAGGCAGTCAAGCCATGGTCAGGATTGCTTTGTAGAGGACCGTAGCAGGTGATCTGAAGCTGCTCCATCTATTATTGAGGTCTTCTGAAAGGTGCCTACATATCATGTATTTAAATACAAATGTGGGCTGCAGACTAAGCGCCTGCCTAGCAAGTGCAAGGACCTGGGTTTGAACCCCAGCACCATATGTCTTGCCAGCCCTGGAACCCCAGGCATACTAAGCCAGCCTCCAAAACCAGGCATGGTGGCACATGCCTGTAATCCCAGTGCTGTGGAGGCTGAGACAGGAGGATCACTACGAGTCCGAGCTACATAGTGAGATCCTACAAAATAAGTAAGTTGAAAAAAAAAAAAAAACCAGGAGGAACTGTATTTTTATGCGTCATTTGCAAGTTCTAGCAAGAAAAGCAAATGAAAAATAATCAGTTTAAAATGTATAAGTGAGGGCCAGGGATATAGCTCAGTGACACAGCTCCTGCACAGTGAGAATGAGGCTCTGAGTTTGATTTCCAGTTTCAAAAGTAAAATAAAAGAAATTAAAATAAAATATGTAAGTGAAATAGACACAGTTTTCAGATGTTCTTTGTGAGTATTTAAAGCAGTGCAATTTGACCATCCGTTTCTTGATTTTCACTTTAGATAAAAAAAAACCTGTTAAGCAAATTATTAATGTAAAAATAACATTATGAAATCCAAATTCAAAAATTACATGCTAGAAAATAGAGAAAATGTAGTAGGTATTCACAGGACTCAAGTTATTGGTTACTTTTTAAAATTTTAATTTATGTATGACTACAGCTTCATCATCAGGGCTGATACAGTCAAGCAAATGATTTGAAGGAAACAACTATTAGTCTGAGAAAAGAAAATAGCCAAAATGATACAGTTCTTTCTCTTTTCATTTAAATTCTTTTGTTTATTTTATCTTCTGTGACCTCTCCTTTCCTCTGTTCTTCCTTTCCCAATCCTTCTCTATTCTCTCTCCTATTTTTTTCAGTCTCCGAAGTTTTAAAAATATTTTCTCAGAGGCTAGGGAGATAGCCCAGTGGAAGTGCTTTCCTGGAAAGCACAAAGTCCTGAGTTCAATCCCTGGTACCAGAAAAAAAAATCTCAGGTTTGTATGCTTTCTCTGATTTAATAAAGAGAACCACATGCAAGAGATAAAGTTAAAAAAAAAACATTTTATTTGCTTTGCTAAGTACCTGATTTATCAGAACCTTGGGAACTTTTCCTTATTTGTAGACAATTTAAATAGATCAGTTTTCTTATCTAGAGATGTTTTTCTCTAAGCATCCCATTGCTGCTTTTCACATAACATCTGTCTTAGTTACTTTTCTCTCCTTGCTGAGACAAAGTACCCAATATCCACAAGTTAAGGGAGGAAAGATTTATTTAACTCACAGCTTGTAGAGGTTTTAATTCCAAGGCTCCAAGGCAGTGTATCATACAAGAGGGAAAAAATCTTCATGGTGGTGGAAGATACCAGAAGCAACAAGAGAGGAGGAGAAGGAGCCTCTTTCTGTCCCTGATGGTGTATCCAAAGCAGGACTTACTAAGGCAGATGTAGCACTCATACCCTTAATCCCAGTATTAGACCATGAACCAAACACAGACTGCAGACTGAGTGACTTCTAAAAGCCCCCTCCCAGGACTGCATAAGTCTTTGAAGAACACCCAAAGACAAGCCATAGCAGCACCTGTTACCTACATGTAAGTGGGGCTTTTCAATCCTTACTTTTCTTGACCACTCACTAGTTTTTGACTTTTCTCTCTTCTTTAAATGAACTGTTCCCTTAAATATTGTACCTCATAATATATACATTTCTTAATTGCTTCTATTTCTCTGGGCATTTCTCTATTGCATCTTAGTAAGTATATTATTTAGAAATTTTTGAGTGTTTGTATTCAGTACTTTTTTGTGGATAGTTCTACTCTCCTTAGATGATCTTGTTCATTTCCTTGGTTCAGAATCCATAAAGGAGATCTCTTTGACCTAGAAAATTGATAAATCTAACTTGCATACACAGCTAAGGAAAAGCACAAAAATGTCCAGAAATGTACATGTCAAATTTCCTTTTGGATATTTGATTAAGAAATCTTGCAAGGGCAGCCAAATAGCTCAGCGGATTAAAGTGCCTGCAAGCAGGTTCAGGGGCCGGGGTTTGATCCCTGGGCCTGCTGTGTCAGCCTCACCCCCGGGGCGCACTGTGAGGGCGACTGAGACTGGGCATAATGGTGTGCACCTGTAATCCCAGCTCTTGGGAGGCTGTAAACAGGCGGATCACTACGAGTCTGATCGAGTACTGAGACCCTGAACACTCTGTAGACCCTTCTCTAAACAATACAGAGAGAGAGAGAGAGAGAGAGAGAGAGAGAGAGAGAGAGAGAGG
>NW_004524942.1:543247-551601 GCF_000260255.1 Octodon degus | reverse complement strand
GCAGGGTAGCAGGAAGCTCTCCGCACACTCCCAATTTATTTTAAATAAGAAGGAAATCTCACAAATAATATATTTACCATATTCAGTGTAACCTCATCTTTTTCCAGAACCCTTTCTATCCCTCTTGCAAAAATCTGTTCTTTATCTAATATTATATTTTTGGGTAATGGGAGAGTAATTCATTTTCCTCAAACAGAAGCTTTGCAACCTTTGACTCTTATTTTCTTCTTACTCACAATTCTCAGTCCATTCCAATAAACACAAAACATCTTAGTTTACACTCCAAAATGAGCCTATGTATGTGCTTGTAATTCCACTAATATATCCTATTCAAGGCTTCTCATGAATTTATAAGACAATTATAATAGTAGATTAATGGTAGGCCTCTATGAGTCTCATTGTATAATTTATTCAGCACACTAAAAATAACCTATTATCTTTTAATGTAACATGATTGCCAATTTCTGGTTTAATTTCATTTCTTGATTTTCAGATAAAACTCAAAATTATTAGAACTGTGAAAGCTCTCTAGGAACTATCTCTCATCTATTAATTAAAACTTCACTGGTCATCTTGAGGAAAATAATACTTAAATTATAATAATCAAAACCAGGAACTTTTAATGAAGCTCAATATAAAAAACAGCCACTGGAATGAGTCTTATGTAAGATTTTCACTCTGAGTGGCACGGGGCTTGTCAGAAGACCTTTTCTATCAATCAACTGTATTACTGAGTTCTGAAATATGGTCCAGTGCTCTTCTATGAAAACAAAGCTGAGATTATATTACCATATTTTAGATAAGTGAAGTACCTCTCTGGCAGACTATTTAGTACTATGGAAGAGGAAAGTGTGATGTGGCATATTTGTTAGACTTTTGTGGTTTGATTTTTTTTTTAATGGAGAGCTGGTGTAGTTTGTTATATAATCATTTTGAAATGGCAGAGATAGCAAAGCATGGATCACGAAGGGATCTTGTGGCTTAATAAAGTGAGCCCACTATAGCTTTTGATAAATCGGCCCGCAAGGACTTCCTGAAGAGAACATTAAAGTTATTTACTGACTCAGCCACATAGGCCCCTTGTAATGTTTTTCTGAAAGACACAATTAAGTAAGGTCTGCACAGATGGTCCTTTATTACTTCCTAAGACATGTTGATAGAAATTTTCTAGGTTCTCATTCTCCTCATTATTTTTATTCTTCCTCTCTAGAGGACAGACCATTACAGTTTGGAGACACGCTAATCTTTTTGTATACCATGGTTTACACCTAAAAGCTCCCAAAGCCTCCGGGGCTCATGGGTGGGTCTTTCGTATTTACAGGGTGAAACAGTTGGCTTGGCGTTGGGAGGTGGAGTCTATGCAGAAAGTCAGATCACTGGGGGCATGACATAAAAACAGCATAACTTCCCCCATCTCTTCCCCTCTTTTTCTACTTCCTGGACTCAGTGAGGCAAGCAGCTCCTCCCCCAAAGTTCTCCTGCCAGACTTTTTTTGTGCGTTAGCCTGCCCTGGGTGGGAACTTCTGAATGGTGAGCCAAAATAGATCTCTCCTCCTTTCAGTTTTGTCAGTTAGGTAGTCTGTACAAGTGACATGCAAGTAACTGAGATAGTATATAACTATTTTGAAAGTAATATATGAATAGCAGGCTTCTGGTGTTCTGGTTTTAACTGTCTTATGCGCCAAAAGTTCCTCTTCTTTGGTGGGGGGATGTAATTATTTATGGAACCATCTAATGGATTTACAACTCTGGAGACAATACATTATACATTGCAGTAAAGAAAAATCTTGAGCAAAGGATTTTCTTTAGCATTTGTGGCCCACTTCTATGTTAAGAACTAAAGGTGTCATAATCAAATGTTACATATAGACTTTATCCTCACTGTTAAGATAGCAGATTTGGGGGATACTCTGTTGGATACGGAGATGGTCCACGCTTCCTGACGTTGCTGTACAGCACACTTAACCAAAGGAATAATTATGATTTGCCATTTCAGGTGAATCTTAAGTGTTTAATTTCCTATTTTCCAGTTAAGATGGGAGATAAACAATCTATTAAATCAATGATCGCAACGCACTTGTGGTCAAATAAGAATATTAAAATACTAAACTAACATACAACTAGCATAGCAGCTACCATTGAGTTTCTGTTTATAGCAGCCTATAGTCATGATGGTAAATAGTCTCATATGTTAACTCTCACTTTACATTGGAATCAACCTGTATTTCATGTATGATCATTGGATAGTGTCATTGATACAAAGGCATGAATAATATATTTAGTTCTCAAATTCCCTCTCATATAAATGTTTTGGCTGTTTTCTTCAGAAGCAGACATTGAGCAAAAAAATTAGGTCCATGATTGTAAGGATTATTTATACTTGTGAAATAAATAGAATTAAGCAAGGTTAAATAAAGGACAAAGACTAACCATGATATAGACCAAAAAAATCTTCAGTCAACCTGAAGGAGCGCTTCAGATAAATATTGTCTCACAGACCATTCCATTTTGGGCCAAAAAGCCTGGGCCTTTGTCCCCACTTTGTTCAGATGCAAAAGTTTAGGCTTCTCCAGCAAGGTTGTTGCACTACTTAGTTCTCTTTGAGGCCATCTCCAAAGATACTGTCTGTTGACTTCTCACAGCAAGGCAACAAGTCCTCCATAAAGAATGATGTGGGTGCCATATCTCTGTTTCTAGCATAAACTTAATTTCTGTTTCTGGCTCCTTATCGCCAGAATGTTCATAGATTCCTAACTAATCTACAAAATAGTTCAGTTGATTCCCAAAGGTCAGCTCAACCAGTCTAGTGAAATTAAGTGGTACAAGTTATATGCACTTAAGGGAGCACTTATTGCATTAATTGTATTTATTATAGTAAGGAAATTTAAAAAAAACCCTCTGCCCAGTTCTGTGGGTTACTTTCCCATCAGTATTCACGTTTTAACTCCCTCTCAAACATAAAGCATGCATATACACTTTTAGGACATCCAGTCCTGTGCAAAATAAGAACCCCATAATCTAAATTTAGTAAATTCTCTCTATAACCCAGGCTTGGTCTTACTTCACCCTAGAGCCTGTGAGAAGAAATGTGCATGCTCCATTTCTTTTCTATATTATATGATGTAGTTTAGAGCCATCCAATTTTACTCTTCTGCAGAAAATGATTCCTCTAGCTGATCTTTACAACCACCACTTTCATCTCTGCTTCAGAGTATAAGTGCCAACATTATTCTACTGATATCATCTTAGCCTGAAACAAGACCCTCTTAATATGGACTGCTTTTCCAAATGGCTCGGAATTGACTCCATCTCTCAGTGTCCATATCTGGTCCACAGACTCCTTAAGTACAGTTGTTAAATCTTCAGTTCCAAAGCACATGTCAAGCTAGGCATTTCATTGCAGTTCAGATATCCTTCCTCAAACTATTTCAATTTTAAAGCACACATGCCAAGGCCCACAAATATTTATCTTGAACTTTCCCATAGCTAAAGTCATAATGGCTTATCTCCAGAAACATAACAAACTGGCAATTTCTCTGAAATAAATTCATCCTTTCTAATTTCTACAACTCTCAGACAAATATTACTAATATATTCTTGAGTTGGGCAATACATTAAGGGTTATACGTCAGTTTCAGACTATTTTAGCTAGTCCCGCTAGGTGATTTAGCATTTATTTTACCCTTCTTAATCTGGGGAACCTCTACCAAAACTTGAAGATTACAAAAAAAGTTTCTTTAATAACCTCATGGAATGATGTTCACTTGTCCTGGGTAAAGAAATACAGAATGTTATGGTTTGTGTCTAGTTGTCCCCTCAAAGCTTCATGCACTCATGGGGCAGAGACTTCTAGAGTTTGTGATTAACTCATGATCCACTGGGATTATGGGTGACCCAAAACTGGGATTATGGCTCTTAGTACTGCTAGTATTATGGATGTGACTATTACCCCCAGCCTTAGGCAGATAGCCTGAATGTAATTTAAGAGAGACAGACTTCCTGTTGCCATTGTTGCTCTACTCCTCCATCTTTGCTTCTCTTGCTCTTTGCCACCACCGTGAACTAATGCTCCCTGCCCTGTGCCACTCTGCCTTGGAGCCAGCCAAGTATGCACTGAAACCTCCAGTGACTATGACCTAAATAAACCATTTCTTCCTTCATTTTGGGTGTCGAGTATTTGTCCAAGCAACTAGAGAAGAGTAACTGAGACAAGCTCCCTCTTCCCATTGTCTGCCTGCAGAAGAAGATAAAGTTAAACAGGAAAAAAGCACTTTAGGAGAAAAGGAAAAATTTCAGGAACTTCACTATAGATTACATAGTAAGGGTTTGATGTATCTTATTTCACAGGTATCATTAGAAAATAAATGTAGCATATATGAGATTGGATGCCATTTGTTCAATCTGAACCTAAAATATACCTACAAATGTGATCACATAAATACCAAGATATTTATTTTTTATTTATTGTAAGAAAGAAATTAAGATTTCTTGATGTTCAGTTTCCTCACAAGTACCCTGTGAATCCTGCTTCCAGTTCAGAACCACCAGAATCCAGAGTCCAAGTATTTCCAGGTACATTTTTCTACTAGGCGTTATCTGTGATCTGCAAAGAAGGGAGACTGTAGAGATCCTGTTTAATGTGCTTACATTTATGTATAGATCAGGTTGTTTTGTTTTAATTTATGATAGCTCCTATTGTGTGCCTAATATTTTATTACTTATGCACTAGTTTGTCTGTGAGAAATACACTATGTTTGTACTCATTTCAATCGAAGATTGAAACAGATAAACTCAAAGAAGACTCTTTGAGTGATGATGTAAGGAACTGACATCACAGTGCAGCTTTTAGATGATTTTATAATTAGTTATGTAAATTGGTAAATCTCAATTGTTTTATACAAAAGCACATGCACATACATCATGTATATTAATGCATATTAGAAAAAGGGTAATATGTCTATATTCATACAAGTGAATGCATATTATGCACATACATTATGAACATATGTGCATATATATCATGCACATATATGGACAATATGTATAATACATTTTCAAAAATGATTTGATATGAAATTAAAGAGGGAAAATTATTTAAATTGTTAATATGAGAAGAAAATATGTTTGTTTATTTGTGCTGCCCCTAGATATCTGGTCAGTATGCACAAAGAATGTTTGAAGAGCTTATTATAACAGATGAACAAAATAGAAACATTTTCTGTATTAATGAGACTTCTATTTTATCAGTACCAAGAATTAAGCAGGTAACAAATCAATATATTTGGTCATATTTGTCATGGTTGGAGTGGATGTTCACTACTGTTTAACGTTTATATATAATCACAGGTAATTAAAAGCCCTTCTGTTACAAGCCAAAAGTATAATTTTACCTGCCTAGTCCAATATTTAGCTATTTATATCTTATTGCCATTTTTATAAAGAGACTATCTTAGTGCACATATAGAGAAGGTTCACTCAGTAGACAAAAGTAACTTCTTATGGTGAATCTATAAAATGCATGTTTCATGACTACGGCTGTGCGTTTGATCAACTTATGCCTGTCAACTCCAAATTAGCTTAGAGATTTGGAAAGCAAATATGTTTAACCTGTCAAGAACTCTTGGATTGCATACTTATGGGACTGAAAAATCTGTTCATTATTTGAATAAAGTCAGATTACTAATTCATATTTTCAGAACATCTTACACGGTATTTACTCTGATTTCCAATTAAAAATAATGAGAGGTATGGGGGAAAACATTTGTTATTTTAACCTAAACCTTATGATTTCTAAGCAAATACTACAGGTCACTGATGTTGCTTTCATTATTGCTACAGATTGAGAGACCCCTTATTGGCAAGGTAAGACTATTGCACTATGCACAGGCCAGAGTGGGGCACACAGAGGTCTTTGATTTCCTGGCAACAACTGGTAATGCACAACCCAAGAGTATAGCTGGATTGCTGTGCAGTGGAGACCCTGACCAATACAAGATATATCTTGGTTGGGAAATTTGAATAAATTCTTCTACTTCTTTTACCCAGGAAGACATTTATAAGATTGTGTCTTAGTGAATTATAGAAATACAGAAGTATTAAGAGACGATATTTTATCACAGACTTAGATGAATTTTGAACTCTGGAGAAGGAAACATTATGGAGTAGAAGCTAAATCAAAGGACAGGTAGCATCTGGCTGCTTGGTATTTCCACTGAACAGCAATCTTAGTCCACCTAGAGAATGTTGTTCTCCTTTCAAGGATAAATATATTAATTGTTAAGCACAAAAGAGACAATATAGGCACAAAAATAGCATGTATCCTGGACGCTGACAGGTTATTCATAGAACCCATTAATCTTACTCAGAATGACCTTTATGCATGTGAGCTAGGGCTTTACTAAAGTGCTATAAGCGTAGATATCTGTACTTAAATAATTAAATCAACACTATTTATTTAAAATGTTTATTTGTATCACATCTGTTTTGTGAATGATAAAAAGCTATACTGTTCTGAAATGTATTCTAAATATATCCTACTGTTAAAACTAACCATAGTAAGTTTGTATTCCATCTCAGCTGTAGCCAAATGTAGTGTCTCTGGCCTGTCCTCCCATCACTCAGGCAGTTGGAGTCAGGAGGACAGTAAGTTTGAGCTCAGCTTGGGTTTTTTAGTAACTCAGTGAAACACTGCCCTGAATTTTTTTTTTTTTTTCATTACCAGGGAATTAAACTCAGGACCTTGCACTTGCCAGGCAAGCACTTATTCTACTGAGCTATCTGCCTAGCCTGTTGAAATTTAAATAAGTAAAAATAAATAGGACTTTTATGTAGTTCAATGTAAAGGCCTTGGGTTGAACACACAATACTGCCAAGCAACCCCCCTAAAAAAAACCAAAAAACTCAAAAGAATATCCCCCCAAAAAAACACATAAAAATTCATTTGTAACAGACTGAAAATACTGGTAACCTACAGTTTTTGTGAATGAATATAAATGGTAGAAAGTGTAAGAAGATAAATATAATCCATATTTATAGCTATACTTCTTTATGACTATGGTGATTAGATGTTCCCCAATTTCATGTTCCTCTCTCTTTAAGCCATATTTTGTACTTACAAAATGTTTACTGTGTGTCTATTATTTCCCATGTCCTGGGGCAGAAAATAAAGACCTATCAGAAAATACAACATAAAGAAGAATCTGTTTTCTGCTTTTTGGTTCTTTCCAGGTTTGGGTTATGATGGGAACTTGTTTTTGTAAAATGAGAATATTTGCATTTTTATTGTTGTTGATTTGGCATAGAGTTATGGAATTCAAGGTCCTGCTTAAAGAGCTTCTATAGATTCAAGAAATACTGCTTTAATAAAATGACATACCATTTGAATAAACGAAAATATTTTTATGGATAAACCCATTCTATGTTATAAAAATGTGTCTTCATTGTGGTGCCTAGACTATCCCAGCAAGCATTATTTTAAGCATATTGACTCTACAGCTATTAATATGCTTACAGTATTTTATGAGCAAATATTTCTAAGCAGTAGTATAACAACTCTGCATTGTTTCTGACTTCTGTGTTAAGTTTATATTGATTTGTTTATTCTCTTTCTTTGTTCACCTTGTAAGGCAATACTCTACAAAAAAAACTTTATGGATGAGAAGAACCAGAGCATAGATTATCTGAGACTTGACTGAAGAACAGAAGACATTGGAAGCAGTTGTAAACGATCCTAGGGGGCGACAGTGATGTCTTGGTTTAATAAAGAGGCAGTAGTTACTACAACCAATTTGCAAGACAACATAGATGAGACATCATGCTTACTGACTCCTAGCAAATGAGATTTTAAAAAAAGAATCAAGAGCAAGTTTTAGTTTTCAAAAGCTTTTACTCTTGAAAAACACTGGGAACATTAATATATAATCTCTTGTGGTATGGCATTTAGAAATGGTAAAAATTTTGGATCTGCTTTATGTTGAGGAAGTGGAGGTAGCTGAACATAAAGAGAAGGCAAGAGAGAACTAGGAATGTGTGGGTAACCACATTAAATTCAACAGAAAGGATTAACAATGTTAAAACTAGTCACTGCATTCTGCAACTATTCAAGATCACACTCACTTCAGTAGCATATATACCAACTATTTAAAATTTAAGTGAATCTAAACTGTATTGGGTGGCACCCTGGGACACTGAGGCAGGAGCTTTGCCAAGTTGAAGCCATGTCTGAGCAACCTAAGAACTTCACCACACTTCATTTCAAAATGAGCTTAAAAGCAAAACAAAAAGGCTGGGGATGTATTTAAGTGCTAAGGCTTCAGGTTCAATACTCATGGAAACTTACACACAGAGAGAGAAAG
>NW_004524942.1:534407-543091 GCF_000260255.1 Octodon degus | reverse complement strand
GTATATTACTTTTCAGGCAAGATGGATGGAATAGGAACCAGCAAATGTATTCTCTAAATATTTCATTTTTATTTAAACAGGATAATCTTGAAATGGATGTATGTTTTTAAAAAGCCAATAAAGTCATATTGCCATATAAGACTGCCTTGAGAATCATCTACTGTAGTACTTGACCTATTTTTAATGTGACAGTTCTGTGCTAGTCCTCATCCTTTGTTTGGCACTCCTCTGATAAGCTAGAGCTTATGGATTGCCTGTGACTTACCATCCTTTTCAGGCAGGACAATTTGTTTTATATTCATAGTTTCTGCTGTGTGTCTTGCTTCTAGAATGAATTAACAGGTACAAAGTTACCACTGTATGGAAATTGAAGATAAAGACAAGAATGAGATTGGAAAATTAACAGGATATAAGAATATGGGAAATTGTTTAGAACCTTGTTTAAGAAAGAAACAACCATGTGTGGTTATACATATACATCATTTAAAAATATGTTATACCAGATGAAATAGAGAACTAATATATATCTTTTATTCTTGTCCTATAATAATGTGGCATTCTACTAGAGCAAGGTCAATCTTCTGTCGTTCTTTGAAAAATATATTCAATCTAGATTTTTCTAGCCTAAATTTATTAATTTGTGAACTAATGAAAGCATGGAAAAGCCATGAATGATTTAAAGTTTTCTGCTCATAAGTTTGATCCAATGCATTTATTTTTCTACTGAAAGATCCTAAGCTCGAGTTTGGTGCATGGCTGTATTCCCAGCACTCAGGAGACTGAGGCAGGAGCCTCCTAGTGAGTTTGATACCAGCCTGGGCTACAAAGTGACCTCAAGGTCAGCTGAAGCTGCAGGTGAGACCTTGTTTCAAAAAGGAAAAAGCAAAAGCAAAACAAGACAAAAAATTACAAAGGAAAGATCCTAGTGCTAGTGTTCTGTGTGCCTGTTGTCCTCTTTGCTCATCCATATTAAAGATTTTCTAGTGGGACAGGGATGATTGAGTTATAATTAGAAGAAGGGCAAAAGAATAAGTTTGTTTGTTTGTTTGGTTGGTTGCTCGGAATGGAAAAGGTAGGCACGTTTCCACATTTTTGTGCGGCTACACTTCTCCTGGAAATCCATAGTAGGCCACTTGAACCCCATTATTTTTTTATGAGCAGATATATTTATTGAGAGAAAGAAAGCTCCTGTCCAAGAGAGGGACAAGAAGGGGGCCCGAATGGGTAGTTCCCCCTTGAACCCCATTCTTATAACATTCTAGTAACTCAGAATAATACTATGTGTTTGCAGGAAGTATTTCCTCTAAAGCAACTTCATTTTGTATTTCCACGATGGTACCTTTAAAAGATGCTAATTTGTTATATGGGGGGAAAAAAGACAGTGAAACAAAACTATGGGAAATATAATCAAACAATATGGAAGATATTTTACTTCTTAAACATTTAAAGGGTGTGCTATGACTTTCGAAGACATCTGCATCTCCGAAGGAGTCTAATCGTGAAAGAGTCTAACTCTCTTTCTACTGCCTATAGGATGGTCTCAGCAACTCAGTTGTAGTCAAAAGAAAGAAGTGGAAGTGATGCTAAAAAATGTCTGCTGCCTTATAGAAGGTGCAGCAGCTTCTCCTGGCCCTCACTTTTAATGGAATGGTCATCTTTGAAATACAGTCACCATCTATGCAAAGGTCAATCAATCAAAAAAGGAAGTCAAGCAGCATTAACCTGTGTCCACCTGAGGATCCAGCTGCAATCTTGTGAACTCCAAGACGTTTGCGGTAGGACAGGCAAAGGTGCTTGTCACCTCAGCCTTCACCAGTTCCAGCTGATGCCGAGGAACTGATGCCATCAAGTCCTCAAGTTGCACTGCTGACTTATGAGTAAAAAAGGTATTATTTGAAGTTCTGAGTTTAGGAGTTGTTTATTATTCAACAACAGATCCTAGAGGATCATTCTCTGAGTTGATGGATGTGGTGGAGTTTATAAGAACAATACACTACAAATTGTTCTTTGAAATACTTTTGCTTTTATTTTTTTAACAACCGTCACAAAGTAATGTGTTACACAAACCAAGAAATGTGTTGTATAAGCCATTTTAGGGATTATATGTCATCCATCTAAATTTGTGTGTGTGTGTGTGTGTGTGTGTGTGTGTGTGTGTGTGTGTGAGTGTGTGTATGCAGGGTCTCCCTAGGCAGCTTGAACTCACAGTCATCCTCCTGATTTGTGCTTTCTTAGTGCAGGGATTACAGGATTAAGCCACCCATACCTGGAATCCATCGCCAGCTCAGCACGCCCTGGGATGGGGCTGGCACTGCATGTGGTGCCAGGGATTGAACCCTGGTCCCTGTGCTTACCAAGCAAGTGCTTAGTCCACTGAGCTATTTCACTAGCCCTCATTCATCTAAATTTTTCTGTCATGCTTCAGAAAACATCCTTTTTCATTTTTAAAATTTTTGTTGAGTACTATGTAGGATAATAATCATAATATGTCTAACATTTTATTTCTTGATTTTCAAGAATTAGAATACAAATAATTCCAAATTTAAAAATGTGGCGTTCTTTCAAAGACTCATTGTTTCTATAGATATCAATTTCTCTCTCTCTCTCTCTCTCTCTCTCTCTCTCTCTCTCTCTCTCTCTCTCATTGTTCAGTCCAGCTAGTTTTAGACTAGAAGCCACCCTACATTATTACTTTGATTTTTTTAGAGCAGTTACACACAAAATAATTCAAGGGTTAAATGCAGTATATTGTCAACAAATGAATAGTTCAATAGAGTCTCTCAGTGCCTCCATGAAAAGGTCATATTCTATCAAAACAATTGTATTTTATCCACACAGAAGTAAACAATATAATATAGGACACATTTTATAATACTAATTTATAAGGAATCACCCAAAGAATAACGTACAAGGAGTGCAGGAAATTGTCCACACACACACACAAACACTAAAGATTGCAGCTGAGGGCCTAGGTCCTGCTTCACGGATCTGTGCTGGAAAAGCCCAAAGGTCAGTGGTGGAAGCTAGGAAGCCTATGCTAGTGGGATGATGGATCTGTGCTAGCAAGGTAGGGATCAGTATTGGAAACAAGGTTCAAGGTAAGAACCAGGATTCCCCCAAAATTACCACAGCCACCCAACAACAGTGAGGTCCCAAGCTCCTCCAGCAATGAGCAAAGCCAACGTGACAAGCTTCTTCATGAGGCTGAGTAGTGCATCATCTTCCCTCAGAAGCTAGGAACCGATGCTCAAGATGAGGACCCAAGCTTCTCCAGGGTTCATGGGGAAAGCCAGTATGAGAAGGTCCTCCAGCAGAACAGCTCAAGAGAACTAGTAGCTTCCAACAGATTCAACAGCTTCTTAGAACAGTGTCCCTAACAGCGTTTTGGCAGCTTCTCTGGTTCTGCCTTTATGCTGCTGGCAACAATCCTCAGGTGGGCCTCCTGCACCAAGCACCACCTTAGTTTAATTCAGCGGGGTATAATAAGTTGGCCACCAGTTACAAATTCACCACAATTCATCCCTAGTCAACCTTGTACCCACACACATTTCTCAAACTAGTCTTTAGTGGCAGATTGAAAAGTTAACATGTCTTGATCTATTTCAATTTATATTAATATTGCAATTACATATGCACAATTTATTTTGCACTCATTCCTGCAACACAAACAAAATTTTTAAAGGGTGATCAAAATTTAAGTTTAAAACACAATATTGTGATTAATTAATCTGATTACAAACATACATGATGACAACATTAAGGGGCCAGGAAGATGGCTCAGTGGAATAAATGCTTCCCTGGCAAGTACAAGGGCCTGAGTTCAATCCCAGGTTCTGAAAAAAAAAAAAACATTAAAATATTATAAGAATTATTACAATCACAGTCCCTGTTTCCCAATAAGTTTTACAAAGAATGACAAGACTAAATTCAGGTATCAGGGCCTGCCAGATAGTTCAATGGACTAAAGGTCTTTGCTTAGGCAGAGTGCAGTGACTGGGGTTGGATCCCAGTGTGCTGTGCTGGCCTCTCCCCTGGGGGGTGCTGAGACAGTACTTGAGACTGGGTGTGGTGGCATGCACCTGTGATCCCAGTGCTTGGGAGGCTGAAGACAGGAGGATCACTACGAGTCCAATTTATGTGGTGATACCCTGTTGACCCTGTACTAAATACATTAAAAAAAAATTAAAAATCAAAGATCTCCTGTAACTTAAAAACATTTATCTTCAGGTGAAAAGATTTCATTCATTTGTACATTGTCCTGTTCTTAACAATATTGTTGTCCTCTAATTCATTCTTGCAGTGAAAGACATCATTAGAGTCACTCCTCTGGCCAAATATCTCATAGCACCTCTTTGGCTCTTTGCTCTTCATTTCAAACATAGATCTGGCCAGAAGCTCTCAACCATGTCTATACCACCTTCCTAATAGTGGACTGCATTGAAGCTTTTCCTTAATCCACCAGGCAACATCTGCAAACACAAGCAAAATGCAGATCAAAGTTCCACCGAAGCACACTATGCTAACTGGGTCCAGCCCCCAGTGCAGTTCTCAATGAAGTGCCCTGATTTTCATTATAACTGGCAGTAATTCCACCGGTGCTGTGATTTGCCAGACTCCAATCAGTTTCCAGTGTAGATTACAGCATATCAGAGCTCACTCTTTGGCCAGTCTCTCAAAAAATTTCCAAATTAATTCCAAAGGTTTATGAGTCACATGGTCAGGCAACATCACAGTAATAACCCACCTCTCCCATTACCAATTACATCATAGTCTGGGAGTTTTGCAAGGAGAACAATATAGTACAGGACACACTTTATAATATTAGTTTATAAGGAAGCACCCAAGAGTCATATACAAGTAAAAGAAATCTATCCACACACTAAATACTAAAGATTCAGCTAAAGGCCTGGATCCTGATATCCTGCATGAGTCCAGATAAAACCTAGGGCTCATAACAATTCTTTCTACAAGTCCAACTGGAGGCTCAGAGCCTACAACAAGGTCTCATGCAGGTCTGCTTCACAGATCTGGGGAGGAAAGGCTCAAAGGTGAGTGGTGGAAGCCAGAAAGTCTGTGCCAGTGGGATGATGGATCTGTGTCAGTACTCTGAAGGTTCTCAATGGGAGCTAGGAAGCAACACTCAAGGTAAGCACCAGAGCTTCCCCAAAAGTACCACTGTGTTCCTCAGCAACAGTGAGGTCCTGAGGTCCTCCAGCAATGAGGAAAGCCTACTTCCCATTAGGAAAGCCAGTGTGACAAGTTTCTTCATGAGGCTTAGCAGTGCACCATCTTCCTGCCCAGAACCAGGAATCAATGCTCAAGATGAGGACCAGAGCTTCTCCATAGTCCATCAGGAAAGCCAGCATGACAAGGTACTGCAGCAGAACTGCGCAAGAGAACTAGCAGCTTTCAACAGCTCCAACAGCTTATCCAAACAGCATTCCTAACAGTATTTTGGCAGCTTCTCCTGTTCTGCCTTTATGCTGCTGGCAACAATCCTGGGCCTCCTGCACCCGGCACCATCCTAGTTTAATTCAGCTGGGTGTAGTAACTTGACCACCAGTCAGAAGTCCACTACAATCCCCTTACTGAAGCTGTATCAGATTTCATTCCCATAGGTTATTATCAAAATGCCATCCTCACCTTTGTATAATTCCATGAAGGCGTGTGCTTTGAAAACTGTAATTTTTACTATGCTTTTCCCCTAACAAGTATATTTTTGACTCTGGATTAACCATAGCACATTGCCATTTTCCAATCTTGATTTCCATTTCACAAGGCACAAGGATAATAATAAGATTATACTTACCACCCTATTTTAGAATCTCAAGTTTACTTATTATCTATCCTTGGTGTGTTGGTTTATAGATACTGAATCCACAAATACCCTGAAATGATAGGACCTTATGCCATGGTCCTAAAATCCAATTTCACTTCACAGATGGCATTTCAAATACAAATACCTCCTTACCAATTTTATTTCTTTTCTGCAGTCCCAAAGCTCTAGGATAATCTGTTATGAATTTTGAGTTGATATACTGATTGTGTTTCTAATATTTAAGAATTGCAGTACTGAAAAAGTACACTACTTTTTGTTCACATTTTTTCCATTCTTTACTTTCACCCCCCCAATGTTAGCAAAATGTTGAGATTTTTATCAAGACAGTTTTGTTATTTACAAATTGTAATCAATCCATAGGCAATCCCTCTTAAAAGACCAACACATTTAGGACAAAACAAGCTAGTATAAATAACAGGGAGAAACTTTTATATCTATCTTGTTATATTTTGTAGAACATTCAGAAATGAAACAAGAATATGTCACAGTATGATGATAAAACTTATTTTGATAAAATCTAGATGGTAGTTTAATTTTATAAACCAAAATTTAAATTGATAAGAGAATAAACATAATAATAATAAAATATGATTAATATTATACCATACTTTAATACCATTTTACAATACCATTACTTTAATTGATTCTTAAACATCTGAAATATCTTTCTAAGAAAATTGCTTACTAATTGAAGAAATGAGTATTGGGTGCCTGATCCTAAAACATAACAAATGAAGAATAGACAAAAGCTCTATTAGCCTTAAAATTATATTCCAGTGAGGGGTACAAAGAAAACTGTAAAAATGAAGAACAAATATAACTCCAGAGCATATTAAGTGAAAAGAGAAAGAAAGAATAAATCTAAATGATTAGTGACAGAGTAATTAGAACTTAGATTAGCGGTGGTTCATGAGCAGAGGACAAATATTGCATATTCAGACAATTAATGAAGCCTAGGATAAGTGATATTTGAATGTACCTAAAAAATGCTAAAATTAACCTATGCAAAGATTCCCTAGAGAAAAATATTCTAGGGAGGATAAAAACAAGTTGTCTCTAAAGGTGCCCTAGGATGGTGATCTTTAGTAGTGATAAAACTGAAAAACCGGTCTGCGTACAAAAGCAGAAACCAGGAGAACAGGTAGAGTACAAGGCTAATATTAAACACAGGACAGAAGCTCCAATTCAATCATGGATCCACATTACAAGATATTAGGCAACTTAACCCTCCTCCCTCTGTGGTTTGATCTGTCAGTTGGGCATAATGGTGCACCTGCCTGATCAAATCAATGTGGATCTATGGGAAGGTGGCGGCACATAAAGGACTTCAAACAGAATCGGCCCTCTCCAAGGGTCCTCTGCTGTTACCCTGGTGGGAGATGAGTTATTAGTGTCTGTCCAAGGCACATTACGTAGCACCTTTTAGGCCATAAGCACAAATTTAGCTTTTATTCCAAATGTGATGAAAACACTAGAGAATTTCAACCAGGTGACAGATGGGATATGATTTACATTTTGAAAACATAACTTTTTGGGGGTACTGAACTGGGGGGTTAAAGTAAGCACACAAGCAAGGGGATAAACCAGAACACTATTTCAGGAACCCAGGCAAGTGGGGCATGCCCCAATGAAGTTAAAATGCTCTTATTACATTTGTTTTCTTGACTTAATTTTAACTCTAGGCCTAAAATCCATCTTCCTGGACTTAGAAACAAGCTATACTAAGACCCTGGAAAAATATAAATCCATTGAAGACCAGGGTGAACTTGACTTTAATTCTACATCTGCTCACCATTGTATACTGGTCAGCCTACCTAATGCTGAGACCAAATATCTGAGATACATGACCTAAAAGGGTAAAGATTGATTTGGTTTAATTTCAGAGGTTTTACTCACAATTAATTGGCTAACTTCATGAGAGAAACTGTCCTACTAACCTGTTTTGAAATTGTCTCATGCTGTTTCTTTCTCATTAAAATTATTAAAAAAAAAAAAGAGAGAGAGAAAGAAACATCATGGGAGAAAGACTCAGCAAAGGAAAGCTTTGTGGTGTCCAGAAAGTGTAGAAGAGCAGCACCAGCAAAAGACACCCCCTCCAAAGGGCCAGGGAGATAGTTCGGGGGAAGAAGCACCAGCTTAGACAAGCGCAGGATTTCCAGCACCGCATGCTGCACCAGCCCCATCCCCGGGCACGCTGAGCCAGCCACCAAGACCAGGTGTGGTGACATATACATTTAATCCCAGTGCTGGGGAGCCTGAAAACAGGAAGATCAGTAGGAGTCTGAGCCGTGTAGTAAGACTCTGTAACATATATATATATATATATATATATATATATATATATATATCCTCTTCCAGGGCAGGTCCACAGGGACTCAGCTCCACCTGGCCCCACCTCCTAAAAGCATTGTCAGATATGAGGATTAATCCACTAATGCATGCAGAATATGCATTATCCAATCTTGTCCAGGAATCTTCCTTCAGTCAAATTGCCAGTTAAGCTTAGCTGGCATAAGCATGTTGGAATAACTTGGATAAACTAGTTGACATTTTCTAAATCATACTTATATAAAACCAGTCACTCAACTGTATGGCAATGAAAGTCATTTCAGTTTTCAAAATATAATAAACCTTTCAAATAAATTTCATGTAAGGAAATGCAATCTTATCTCTAATAATGTCAAAAATAGCATTTTTGATACTGGTCAATTTAATGTAGCTTTTATTTAAAATAAAATTTTATGTTTAAAATGAAAGCTTGGGGCCAGGGAGATGGCTCAGTGAAATAAGCACTTCCCTGGCAAGTGGAAGGGCCTGAGTTCAATCCCTGGTTCTGCCAAAAAAA
>NW_004524942.1:524894-533963 GCF_000260255.1 Octodon degus | reverse complement strand
CAGTGTTTACATTCATCAATTTAAATTGTTCAGTTTTTCTTAGAAATGAATTGTGTCCAAAAATATTTTCAAGCTAAAGCTTCTCAAAATTTTCATTTAAGCATGAATTCAATTAATTTTCCTGTAGACTGCATTACACGTGCCAGTTACAATTCATCTCCCTTTCTTGTATCCAGCTATTATACTGCTGTTTTCCATTTGGTTCTCACTCCTCGTATATTGTTTTTTAAATCCACCCTTTTACATCAATTTCCTCTGATTTGTTTTTAAAAGCATCTGGTGAGTCAGTTGATGGTTAAAACATTTTGAGGAGCACGTGAGTTCTCTGATCATAGTAATAAAAATAATTTAGGAACCTCTATTTCTTCAAGTTGCAATTGCTTTTGCAGCTTTATTCTTCCTTTTTTCTGAGCCTCAGCATAGGAAATATTTTCACAATATATAGCCAGGTTTCATATTTTATATTTAAAAACTACATATGTTACAATTTATATCTGTAAAACTTTAAGTAATGGACAATTGTCACTGAAGCATGTCACTGTCGAGAGACATGGAAATCTGAAACTTATCATTACTTCAAATTAATATGTATAAGTAGGCCAGCGAGAGCCAGCTCAGCGACTCACCTCCATTGCTCCAACTCTTCGCAGCTCTTCGCTCACACAGGCTCACGCCTGGTGCCGTGGCAGGGGGGACTCCGACTCCTGGGACGCAGACACCGCGGAAGACCCGGTATGGAACGTGGGGGGCAGCGGCACCACCGGCGGGGACAGCTAGGAAGGTGAGGATGAGGATGAGGATGAGAACGTTAAGGATAACTGGGATGATGAAGATGAGGAGAAAAAAAGAGGAAGCAGAAGTAAAACCAGAAGCAAAAATTTCAGAAAAGAAGAAAACAGCGGAGAAGATAAAAGAGAAAGAATGGCAACAGAAGAAAAGGAAGAAGAAATTAAAAAGAGGTTAGAAGAACCTGAGGAACCTAAAGTGCTAATGCCGGAAGAACAATTAGCAGATAAACTGCGGCTAAAGAAATTAAAGGAAGAATCAGACCTTGAATTAGCAAAAGGAACTTTTGGTGTCAATAATACAGTTTATGGAATAGGTGCTATGAGTCCATCTTCAAGAGATGATTCCAGAGTTTGGAAAGTTACTACAAGATAGAATCACACAGTATGAAAAGTTACTCTATTGTGCCAGTGTTTTGGAAGCCTTAGTTCGAGATGTGTGCATTTTGTTGAAAATAAATGACTTGAAAAAGATTACCAATCCATTGACTGTGCTTTGCAGGGAAAAACAGAAGCAAGAAAAGCAAAGGCAAGAAGAAAAAAGGTGTAGTTCCTGAAGGGGGATTAAAGGCCACCATGAAATCCAATTTGGCAGATTATGGTGGTCATGATGGAGGATATATGCAAGGCTATGGAGACTCCATGTGGCATTTTACCTTCTGGTGCCTTCTTTCTATTGTCCACAATCCCTTAAACAGGTAGCACAACTTCCTTTCTTTTCAGTTCTGCCAAATGCTATAATCAGAAGTGCGTATAGTACCTTTTGTGCTGGTTGCTTAACCACTTGACACTTAGATGGTAAACGTGCAAATAATGGAACTTGGAACTTGCTGCCAAGGGGTTAAAATCAGGAATCTCAGTTACTATTAAATCACAGTTGAAAAACAGATTTAATAATGTCATTGTTGTTAGCTGATTCCATAGCAGCATTCACTAATTGGAAACAAAGATTGCAACATGATGAAAAATTGTGTATTACTTACCAGCACCATACAGTAATACAGCCTTAATCATACTTCCTTGAACTACTTCATAACTTGTCAAGAAAAGCAGTTTGTAGCAAGGGCATGTGCTGTGCACCTAATAATATTAAAATTACTTTTAAATTTTAAGAATATTAAAATTAATATTAAAATTGCTTTGTCGGGGCCAGGGAGATATCTTAGTAGAATAAGTGCTTGCCTGACAAGCATAAAGGCCTCAGTTCAATCCCTGGTTCTGGGGAAAAGAAAGAAAAAAAAGCATTGTCTTAAAATTGAGCATGAGGATATGAAAAATCCTTTGTGAACAAGACTGCTTATTTCAGAGTGAAGATACATAAAATTAAATGACCAAATCCTCCAACTTTGAAGCCGAAGAAGGGTAAACCTCTCCATTGTTGCAGTACAAGTTGTGGAATCTGTTGAGTGCATAGACTATCTAGTTTTTAATTTATTAGACTACATTTACTGATGGTGTGCTTCAGGATGGGGAAAGGAAGCTACCTGATTTAAGTGTCTGAGAAATAAAATCTTGTTCTTTTAGGCTGCAGTGGAGCAACTTTAACAGGATCTTGACATTTCCTTTCCTTTATAAAACATGCTCAGCAAACTTCACCAGTTAGCTACAGTTTGATAAATTTTTACGTTCACAATTATGACATCTGTGATGTTTTATAAAGTAACTAATTTAATAAAATTACTATTGTGAGGACCTGAAAAAGGAAATTAATAGGTATAGTGTAATTTAAAATTGATTTGCCCTCTTCTGGAAAAATACCCAGGAGGGGACTAGCTGGCTTAAATGGGATCTCCAATCCTATCTCTTTAAGGAATCTCCACACTGATTTCCATAGTGGTTGTACCAGTCTGCACTCCCACCAACAGCGCAGAAGGTTTCTTTTTTTTTGCCACAGTCTCTCCAGCATTTGTTATTGGCTGACTTCTGGATGTTCACCCCATTCTTTCTGGGATGAAATGGAATCTCAGTGTTGTTTTAATTTGCATTTCTCAAGTGACCAATGCTGCTGAGTATTTTTTTATTTATTTACTTGCCATTTGTATTTCTTCCTCTGAGAAGTGTACATTCATCTTAGATGCCCATTTTTGGATTGAGACTTTCAAAGTGGGGGTCCTGATTTTTAAAAAAATTCTTTGTAAGTTCTAGATAGAAGACCTTTGTCTGAGGGAAAGTTGGCTATAATTTTTTCTCGGTTGGCTTTCATTTTACTGTGTTGAAGATTTGCTTTGAAGTTCAAAGACTTCAGAAAGATAAGATTCAAGTTGTTGATTCTTTAAAGTATTTCCCATGCAGTTTGGCTTTTATTTATGAACTCTCTAGCTACCCCTATGACTTTAAGTTTTATACCTACATTTTCCTCCAGAAGATTTAGTGTTTCCGTTTTAATATTTAAATCTTTGTTCCACTTTAACTGTAGCTTTGTGTATGGTGATAGGCATGGGTTGAATTTTAACCTTCAGCATGTGGAAAGCCAGTTTTTCCAGCACCATTTATTAAAAAGGCTATCTTTCTTCCAGTGAGCCTGTTTTGCCCCTTTATGAAAGATAAGGTGGCTGAGTGTGTGTGCATTCATGTCTACATCTTATGATCTGTTCCACTGATCCTTAGGTCTGCCTCTATGCCAGTACCATGCTGATTTTATCAAAGTAGAATTATAGTATAATTTCAGTTTAAGGATTATAATACCTCCTTCCTTTCCTGACCCATGCTTATAAGAGTGCAATTTGTCATAGCTAAATCCTGATATCAAACCAGATCCACATCACCTGTAGAATGGATAAGGAAGATGTGGTATTTTTACACAATGGAATATTATTCAGCTATAAAACAGGATATATTTGAGTCCTTTTTTGGTAAATGGATGCAACTGGAGAACACACTTTTAAGTCAAAGAAATCAGATCTGCATGTGAAAATATCCTATTGTCTTCTTAGTCTGATAACCTGAAAGAGAAAAGTGGAATCTGAAGGGTACAATAGACACTGGGAAAAGAGAATGAACTTGTTCAAAACGAAGGAGTTACTGAGTTGAGGGTAAGAACAGGAGAGGGAGTAAAGAAAGAGATATATCTATGTATGTAAGCAGGATGTTTATGTCAACTGTACTGTCATTTCTGCTGGTTTATGGAAAGAGGAACATAATAATTTAATTTTGTTTGTCTGTCTCCTTTTTTCAATTATTTGTACTTTTTTTTTTTTTTTCAGAACCAGGAATTGAACTCAGGCCCTTGAGCTTGCCAGGTAAGCACTTAATCTACTGAGCCATCTCTCCAGCCCCTACTTTTTAATCTTCTTAATTTCTAATGCATTCCTTCCTTTCTTTCTTTTATCTTTTTTTTGGCTGGCTCAGGCTGCCCTAAGGGTGGTCTGATGCAGCATATGGAGCTGGGGATCAAACAACAGTCCCCAGTGCCTGACTGAGTTTGCCCAAGAAGGAACTTTAAACAACTGAGCTAACCCTTTAGTCTCTTTTTTTTTTCTTTCTTTTTCCAATTTTACATACATATATCTGTTAATAGGAATAACTGGTTGGAAAACAATATGTATTAAACAAATATGGTGAAATTCATATTACTTTGTTAAGTGAAAATCTGTATCACTTGTAATGTTTCTCTTTTAATTTTAATTTATACTCTCTTTAAAAAATCAGTAAAAAAGATTTTCCCTATTGTGTATAAGAACAAAATCTTCCAGTGCTATCATACATATTGATGGGTATTGAGGATATACATGATGCTTAGTTTTATCTAGCTCTGATATACATTTTATGTTGTATAATTTTTATTAATCTTTCAGAATTATCATTGTGTAATCATTTGTAGTTATTATAATTGAATATGAAGAAATGCACTGATAATTTCTGATAATTCCATTAACCAAAAATGTTCTTAGAAAAAATAATAGATATTACTAGCTCTTAAAATTATTATGAAATAATATTTATTAGAAATGTTAGGGATAAGTGTATCTTAAAATGTATCCTAATAATCCTTTGCATAGCAATAGAATATAAGCTTTTATAACAATGAGAAGGGAGAAAAGAAACAATATTCCACTTTTAAATGATACTGACATAAAATTGTATCATTTTGGTATTACACCATAGAAGATTGGAATTTTTATGTTGTTTGTAATTTCAGTACACTTAAGAAAAATTACTTAAATGATGTCTATTATTATGTCTCGACTATGACAAGGCAATTTTGATTTCTGTTTTGTAAAGAATACTCTTGTGTATATTATCACTCCTACCCTATTTTAAAGAGATGTGATCATCCTCCTAGTTTTTGTATCATATCCTGCTTAGTTAAGTTGGGCATGAGAATGGAAACACAGAGGAAGTTTGCTGTTTGTTGAAACAATGGTACTCACTTCTTCAGTGTCCTGGTCACATGAAGACGTGGAGAATTACCCTAAGAATAATTGTTGAGTCTAAGAAAGACCATTTAGAAAGAAAAATTTAAAATTTCTATAGCTCAGAGGTTTTATCTAGAATGCTTGTAAAATATTATCACTTCTTTGGCTTGGAAAATTAACTCTAGAAGGCCATCTGATTTGAGAAGTGCAAGAAAGATAGTTATGATCTCATGTCAGGGTCCCTTTGTACTTAAGGTCAGTATAATCATTCTTAGAATGTTTTGCTGCATTATATAGTAGCAAATCTAGTAACTTTCACAGAGTAGCATGCTACATGGTGATCACTTATGATTTATGATCTGTGAAAGTTTTGCCCTCTAATTTAAATAGTTAAATTGATTAAAGTATATAGAACAACACACATGTTCACAAAGTAATTTTTCCTTATATATTTTATTCACTGATGTTGGCTTATACTTATAAAGAAAGTTAGTAAATAATAACTTGAATCAAAGTAATTTCCTTCTAAAACACAGAAAGCATATTAAGATGAAAGCAATGTACTTTCTTCTATTTTTTTATGTACTTGATACAGTGCCTCACTACGCAGTTCAGACTAGTACTGATCTTCCTGTTTTCAGCCTTACCAGCACTGGGATTATAGGGGTGCACCACCACATCCCATCTTAGTGGCCTGCTCAGTGTGCCCAGGGGTGGGGCCAGCATGGCATGTGGTGCCAGGGATTGAACCCTGGTCCTTATAATTACCTACTAAAGAACATTCTTGAGTAAATAATTTTTGTCTACAGGTTTTGTTTTCTTTCAGAACTTTCAATAACCACCCAATTGTCTTGTCTTGAAAGGTTTTTGCTAAGAAATCTCACAGTCTGAAGTTTGTTCCCTTGTATGTGACAGGCAATTCACAGACACTTTTCTTTAAATAGGTAAATTATTGCTTTCTTTTAGTAGCATCAGTTTTCCCTGGTTTTTCTTACTCTTTAAAGTATTGTATTGTAAAATACTTTTCACTTTAAATGCAAGCACCTCCTCCTAACTACTGACTGGTTTTGGAACAGACTAACTTTCAGCACTTAGCCAGGCTAGCAATTCTGGGGCTATCTCATATCTTTTCTGTGAATATATCTAGTTTATTCTAGGAGGAATTCTTTGAATGGCATGCTTCAGCTCAATATTATGTGTCTTCTCTCATAACCATCTTCTTTGCACCTACTCATGAGCCATCTTCAAAGAACTACACTTGCTGTGCAGCTACATAGAGCAAGACAGGTGAAGTATGAAGACTGTTGGGAGTGCCCACAGGCAAGAAGGAAGTGGTCTACACAGTAGACATCCTCAGTGGTTCATGGGATTATCTACTTATGAAGTCTGCAAAATTTTCAAGAGGATGAACATTTCTTTGATTAAGTTTGAACCATGGTTGCCTCTTGGTTAACCATGAGTTGCACTCACATCCTGTCCAAGACATTCAGGATATTTATTTCTTCAGTGTCTGTAATGGGGTGCAAAAGAGATGAGTTTGTTGGCAGCTGCTAACCCCCCAGGGGCAGAAGTCACTCACTCACTATGCTCTCACATTTAATTCTGGGAGGAAGCCTGGACACAGAGGTATTTCGTAGCACTGAGTCAAGATGTAGATAGTCAAACTTTTTTCCCCTGTCCTCTTCTCTGTCTCTTTTGAGACCATTTCCCTACAAAATGAGCTCAAATTCTCAACTGACCTCTTGGGCTCCCACAGAAGGACATTTGTACATGAACAGCTACCAAATCAGTGCACTGTGGGGAGATGATGGTAGAAAACTCCTACTCCTACATCTTGATGACAAAGAAATGGCAAGGAATGGCAAGAGCAGCTGATGTTGATGTAGTATAGCAACTACAAACATCATCTGACCTGCACTCCTACATTCACTGATTTTCCTGCATCTCTGTTCTTTCCAATTTAGTATGATTAGTAAACCAGAATCGAATCAGGTCATGACTTCACTTTTCACTTTGTACCAACTTCTCTAGGAAAATTACATGATTCAGTGGGAGGTTTCCAATCGCATTGAATTTTCTGGAAAGAATTTATCTGTATATTCAAATTTTAATTAAAGATAGTAATGAACACTGAAGTTTTCATTGTAATGATTCTTTTTTTTTTTTTTTTTTTTTTTTGAGGAACTGGGGATTAGAACTCAGGCCCTTGCACTTGCCAGGGAAGCGCTTATCCCACTGAGCCATCTCCCCAGCCCCTGTAATGATTCTTTGTTAAGTGCTGATAAAATTATTTTCATATGAAAATATATACCTGTTACTGTAACTAAAATTTCATATTTAATTGGATAATTCAATTGTAATGGTATTGAGTATGTACTACACCTTTATATTTCATGATATGGTAGTTACTATAATTTTTAATGCATTTTTCAGTATTTCAAGGAATTTACACAGGTTAATTTCTAAATTGTTAAGTAAAATATCTTATCTGCCTGTTTAAATTAAAGTTTTACAGAATAGTATGAGCCACTATTTCATATGCAGATCCAATTATCTCAGTTTTTATAATAATTTATGTCTCCTGCTTCCTACAATAAACTTCAACAATTAAGAACTAATTTTAACTTGTTAAGTTTGTTTATTTCTGTTCCATGAAATAGTGGTTTTCTGTTTTTTATTTTTAACATAAGACTTGTTATAAGGTTTGTTATAAACCTTGTTATAAGACTTGTTAAATCCTTATTATAAAACTTGTTATACAAACATGCTATAAGCATGAAAAAAATTATTTTTATTAAAATTGTTATCACTTGGTTCCTCTGGAGCATTTTTTATAAAAATGTTAATTTCTTAATTAAAATCCACACCTTTGTATGTTTGAGACAGCATTTCACTATGAAGTTCAGGCTGACCTTGAACTTACTTTGTATGCTGGGCTGGCTTTGAACTTTCAGTGATCCTCCTACCTCAGCCTCCAGAGTGCTAGAATTACAGTCGTGTGCCACCGTACTCAGCTAGGAAAATATACACTAACATTAGTGGTTTATTAAAGATTTTAGGCCTTTAAGAGTGGATGATCCATGACATTTTTTAAAATTTTGAGGAAAATCAACAGAAATATGTATAGTTGTGTTGAATTGTGTGTATTTTAACATTTCTGTGTAGTTTTTACCTATTACTAGTTAAAAATAAATAATATAGAATAGTATTCAGAATCTGCTGTTGTTGTTTTTTTGTCCATTCTTACTCTTTTTGAACATTTGAACCTCTGAACTGACAATACTATATCATAAGACATGAAACCACAGACTGATAATGCATGTCTAAGACAACGTTGGTAGCTTTAGTTTCATGCTAGCTTAGTTTCTCATTTATGATGTGATTTTTATAACAGCAATAGTTTTTTATTTATAATTTTTCACACAGATAGTGCTATTTTAAAAATACTTTCAAATTTTCAAGTCCTTAAAATAAATTAATTCACTCACGTATAAAGCTGGCAATTCAGGCCAATCCCAGATCAGCCCTGTTCATTCTGTGTTTGAACTGGGTTTGTAGCAAGATAACAATCAAGTCTTAATGCTAATCTTTTAGTCACTGTGCTTTTCCATATGTTTCCATTTGTCCATAAATCACTTCATTTTAATTATTTTTTCCAAACAACCTCATGTTCTTGCATAGAAAACCCTCCTCGTGTGACCTCCTGATCCAACTGCACACAGCCACAAAGCTATCTGTGCTCCTTTGAACCGCTGATTGGAATTTTATTGATGACAGCTAAATAATACTAGTCCCAGCAAACATGCAGTAGCAAGGGTGCATAGTTATATGTGGAGACAAAATATCTGAGAAACATGCTTCTCTTTATTACTGGAATGTTCTCTAAAGCAGTACACAAGCTGTTTACATACTGGGAAATAGAAGATGCA